>NC_060269.1:36496096-36641131 GCF_021613505.1 Equus quagga | reverse complement strand
GCTTGTTGAGACTATCACCAGATGCTTCACCCGATCTTATGAAGAAAGATGTTGAATGGTGAGAATAATATGTTTGCAGTTGAATCTGAAGGGGCTATGAGAACAGTTTGAAAGCTAGCTGCATTTCACAAGACACAACAGGCTACAAAAGACACAACAGATTTAACCTCAGATATCAGTGGGACTTTTCACCGTCAGTCTGGTGGGACATGTGGTGTGTGGTTGCACAGCAGTCTGAAATGTCAGATCAGGGACAATTTAATCACAATAGATGGCTTTAATCATATAAAATTCAGGGGTCCTGGTTTATTACATGAGTAAGCAGTGGAAGAGTTGAGTGTTGCCTATACTGCCGTGAACAGAACGTGATTAGACTGTAAGATTGTTATAACTGGGTTCTAACTTGGAGCCAGGTTAGCAAGTTAAAAAATTATATATAGATGACACCTTCTTGGTAGTTAATTGACTAATATTCCAGCATTCCTTCTGGAGACTTTTCAAAATGGATGTCCCTAAAGAACATGTGATTTTTCATCTTTTTTTCCATTAAGCTAAATAGTTATTAATCTGAGTTCTTTGATTACTGGCCCTACCATACATCCCAGGTCATTAACCGTATTTGGGTTCATGCTAACTAGACCAATACAATCATTGTGAATAGACAATGAACAGTATCAGGAGAATGGAAAAAAGAAGACAGAGGTTTAAAAGTCCAAGTTCCTGAGAATTTGAAATAAATTTATTTTTTAAATCGAAAGGTAATATATACCTATTATAGACAAACTGGAAACTATTAAAAATATGTAAAAGAGAATAAAAATCACCCATAATGCCACCACTCACAATAGGTGTTTTTTATATTTTAGTATATTTCCTTCTGCTTATTTAAGCATTTTTAAAAAATATTTGAGAAAATCTTTTTATTTTTATTTATTTATTTGGTGAGGAAGATTGGTCCTCAGTTAACAGATGCTGCCAATCTTTCTCTTTTTTGCTTGAGGAAGACTGTCCCTGAGCTAACATCTGTGCTAATCTTCCTCTAGTTTGTATGTGGGACCCTGCCATTGCATGGCTTGGTGAGCGGTGTAGAGGTCCTTTCTCAGGATCCAAACCTGGAAACGTTGGGATGCTGAAGCGGAGCATGCAAACTTAAGCACTACGCCACCAGGCCAGCCCTTAAGCATTTTTACATGGTGAAAATCATATAGTTTAGTCAATGTTATGTCATTTAAAATAGTGACATATAAACCAAAAACTTTTTCATGAATATATTTTAGAATTATAAGGTATTATCTTACTGTATGGATTTACTATAATTTGCTCAATCATTTTCCTTTTGGGGAACATTAATTTTTTTTTGAGACTACTTCTAGTATTATCAAGTTATCAAGACACTAGAAAAAAGAGGTTATTTTTCCTGAATTTGCAGGGAGGAATGAGAACAGAATCCAACTTCAGAAAAAGATTGCTCTTGTATTGGACAAAAACATTTAGTAGATCCTTTGGTTTAAAAGATAAGATAGATCACTGGCAAAGTTTGGAATGGGGATGTCAAAATTAAGGAATCTAAACAGCTCTGCAAAATAAAGCAAAAGTGCATTTCCTCTGAGGGAAAATGGTTTCGAGACTAAAAACTGGTTTGGAGCACCTCTATGTGGTACTCAGAGTAAGAAGATGAGGATGGGGAGGGGGAGGGGTGACAGGAAGCAGGGGAGGCCAGGACTCCCAGAAACCAGGAAATGGGGAGGAGGCTTTGAAAGGAGAGACCAGTACCTATCAACAGGGTGACAGTCTGGAGCCCAAGGAGAACCTCAGCCAGGAAGGGGCTCTCTGGGATGGTCAACTAGCTTTAACAACACAATGTGACCTCAATCCATTTTTAAGTTATTTCCTGTCCTGTACTGTAAATCCTTTCCACCATTCCCAATCATTCAGTTATCTTAGAGCCGCTGGGGAGAATGATGGAAATGGCACGCAATGAACCAGCAAGACTTATGTGATATGAAAAGGCAGAAATGAGATGCCACAGGGATTCAGTAAAGGCCTGGTGCAGAAGTTTGGAAAAGTCATAACAGACAACCAAGGAAATATAAGCATCTCTTGTCCCACCCTATCCCCATATGCTTAGACATTTTAGAAAGTCATGAGACTTTCTGCAGTTAATGTGGGCAACTTATTTAATTTGAATATTAAAAGCAAAGAATAATCCCAGGTAGTTGGAGGACCGGGGGCTTCTCAGGTTACAGAAAAATCAAGAAATTCATCTATTTATTCTATATCTGGTACTTCTTCCTTATGTTACATTCTACAAAGAGAAATCGCTAGCTCAAGGGATATGATTTTAAGATTCTTAGAGTACATCACCAAGCTATTTGCAAAATGCTTTCACCAATTTATAATCCCATCATCACTAGACAAGAATGCCTGAAGACACTGATTATTGTAACCAAAATCTGAAAGAATGATGCTGCCAACAATGATATCAACATTGGTCTAGAGATTTTCTAGCTGTTTACATTCTGTCATCTGAGGCTGACACGATGGTAAATTAGACATTAATGAAACATAATTATTTATTAATCGAGGGCCTCAATATCTCATAAAGAGTGAAACACCCATAATCTACAATTAATGCTGAGATGAAAAAAAGAAGTCTGTCTTTAACCACAATGGATCTGTTATGTTTTTGGTTTTCTACCTTTCACAGTTTTCGGGTCTACCTTAGCCATGAGTAAAGAGAATATAAATCATAAGTTTTTCTCATAGCAATTCACTGCTGTATGCCCTCCCCTCTCCCAGGCTCTATATGCAGTGGGGAAAGAAAGTCTGACAACTAAACATTCTTAAGAAATCACATGATTAAAAGAGGCAAATTAAAACATTTTATGAGCCACAGATTTATCCATTAATGAATACTTTAGAATAATATATTAGCTTGTTATTTTCTCCATGGGCATAAACATCAGTGATATTCTGCTAATTGCTATATGAAAACATACATGGCAGAAAAAGAAATGGTAGAGGACCCCAGAGCTTCCATGGTAGGTAAGATTTGTCTGGGATTTTTAACCAACCTATTCTTTTTGCCAGGCCTGAATCCACATATTCTAGAGCCTACAATTTTCCCTGGCTGTTTAAGAGGTTATGAATGTCTATGCCATTAGCCTGGTGACAAGATGGAGAGTGTACCCCAGACTAAGACAGAGATTTTACTAACACTGTATATTGAGAAGGTTCTATTTCTCCCAGATGCTTTTACTTAGAACATCTTTCAAAAGAAAAGAACCAAAGAATTAAAAAAAAAATGCAATGTGTAAATATAGAAGTGAAAGAAATAACAAGAAAACAATATTCTTATTTTGGAAACAAATTTTTTTTTAGTCAAAATCTGTGTGATAATACAAGATAATGTAGACAGTTTTGTTTTAGCACGCACAATTGTCAAAAGTTTAGCAACTTTGAACATTCATAAATCATTTCAATTCCCTGAGGCTTTTATAAGTTTTGATTGTTCAAAGATAAGAAAGATCTGGCTCAACACTGGAGACATTTGGTGTTTTGTATTTTGTTTTGTGTCTGACTGACAGATGTGTGAACATGGGTGGTTACTACAAGTCCCTAATCACGCATTTGGACACATGAATGGGATTTAACAAGTTGTCTCATGGGGGATGGGTAAATTTCCATGATGCCACTACAGTACTGAAGTTTCCCAGGAGGCCAGCTCACAGCTGCTTCTGACCCACCTCTGCACATACAGAAACCGAGGTTACCCCATGGAAGAGGGGGCAAATATGAGTTTACTCTCTAAGTCTCCTTTGGGTCTGTGATTTGGAAACAAAGGAAATGATCCAAACAATTTTGTATACATCTAGTTTTTTCTTTCTTAATGTATACCCTCCTTCTGCTCTACTTCCAACTGTATTTCAAGCTCTAGTTTCTTTGACATTCAAACCCCTCAGACATCATTTACATGAGACAAGCCTGCCTTCCTCACTTAAAAACCAATTTTCTTATTAATCTGTTTAAAGTCAGACACTAGAAGGATCTCCAGGTTATACAGTCTTACAGCCTATCGTATTCTATTTGCTTTTGCAGTATGAATCAGGAAACATATGCCCAAAGTTTGTCTGCATAGAAATGTTTTCTGCTTCTAGCTTTTTATTACTCTTTTTGTACAAAACTCAATGCAGTGGTTGACAGTGAATGTAATGAACTCTCCAGCCCACCAGAGTTGACTGTTCAGATTTTCTCATGCCACCAAGCCCGTCCTCACACCATCCTTGTCTAAATCCAGCTTTATGATATGTTCCTGAAAAAGATGAGGATAATATTCACATTTCCAAAGCCAAGAAAGTTGCACATAAGAGAGTAAGAGAGAGTAGAATTATAACATTTTGGTACATATTCTGCTTTGTTTTGTGTTGTATTGTTTTTTCAGAATACCTCAAATAGAAAACATCTTATTCCTTCATTTGCATATTACCTGTCCTAAATAATTCAATGTTTTACTTCTGGTGTGCCTGCTCCTATTGAAAGCCATCACTGAGGTCTTCAAACTGATAAGAATGAATACAGCTATTAAGGTAATTCCTTTAAGTTTCTCTGACATTCTTGCTTTGGGAGTGGATAGAGAAGGCATCTAGGAGTTAAAGGAAAATGCTGTGACCTAGAAAAATAGGCTATTTAGATAAGCCTGTCAGCTTTAGAAATGTGTTGTATATGTGCCAATACAGTAAATACGTTCAGTTCCAATTTCCTCATATCACACATCATTTTGCCTCTGTCTCAGATGATCTTCAACACAATGCTAGAGGTGCCAACGAAATAATAAAAGAATGAGAGGGGAAAAAAACCCAATACCCAGCAACAACATAGCAGCCTATGAGTCAATGAGGCCTGTTTGATTAAGTCTTTAATGAGTGCTCCTACTGGCACCAGCATATCCACCTAGGAGTCTGGGACTTGGCACAGTGGTTTACAAGCACAACCAGCTCCCTCTCTTATCTTCTGGATCCCAATTGAAAGAACAGAAGAAATCATAGATCTAAAAGCCAAAAGCATAAAAAGACAAAGTGACAGGTTGTGCCATCTTCAGACACCACATCCACTCAGTATCCCAGGAGTGTTACCTAAATAAATATGGAGATTTTTGGCAGTACATAGCAAAAGAGCTCTGAGAACAATTCATCTGGAGATGAGAGAGCCCTTATTAGACAGACTACACTGACTGGAGAACCTATAAAGATAAACAGGTTCAAATGGTTGCTATTGCTTCCATTTCTTCTGGAGTTGGAAGCCCATATAAAATTTAGAGAGGTTAAATGTTAATCTACTGACTCACACCAAGAGAACCTGAGTCTGACTATGTCCTCACCTCTCCCCTATGTTGGCGCCACTCACATAAACAATAAACTTTACTATACATATTAAAACTTTTGTTCTCATTATCTTTAAACTAAATCACGGTATAGGGCATCACTCCAGTCTCTGGTGCATATCCAGTAAAGCAAAAAAAAATTATCATAAACTAAGACCAGATGTCTGCCCCACCAGAAGACCAGATGCCTGCCCCACCTGGAGACCAGTTCCTTATATAACAGGCTTATAGTCTTTGTTCTGTAAGATGGTTCTTTCAAAGATTAGTCAGCTGTCTTCCTCTCTGTTAGCAAACTGTGATAAAACCCTTTCTCTCCTACCATCTCGCCTCTCGACTATTAGCATGTCGTATGGTGGGCAGACAACCCTCCTTGGGTGGTAACAAAATCTGGTGACCATGGAGGAACTTTAAGTCCTGCTCATGGCCAGTCAATCTCAGATGGGCAACCTGTTGGATAAGTCCCTAGCAGCTGCCTGGGCTCTCTTTGACTCAGGAATCTGCCCTGCCTGCTTTCCCATACCAGTGCCAGCTGCCCCCTAACACTGACTGCAGTAGGAAGAGAAACAGCTATGTCTGGTGAATCTATGGCCTCAATCTGGAATAGGGTAAGTCACCTCAAGGATGCCCGGGTACTCCCTTCCCCTCCATCTGCGGTCCTTTGGCTTATGGCAGGGCCATCTGGGGTCCAACAGGACCATCTTGGCATGCACTTAGAGAGGGAATAGTTGTAGGACTTTTGACCCTAAATCTGGGAACTAGTTCACTAGCATCTGGTTTTTCTGTGTCTGTGTCTGTAAAAAGCTCCAAGATCAGATGTCTTTTGGATGAGTGACCTTGTTAAAACGCGCCATTGCCTAGAATGGTCTAATAACAGGGTTGCATCCACTGGAGCACTCCAAAGGGTCAGGTTAGAATCCTGAGCTCTGGGGCAAGGTCCCAGAGTATTGGATTTTGGTGTTTGTTTGTGTTTATCTATGTCTGACTATTTTGTTAAAATTGGCTGTTTGGGGACTGAGTTTCTTGGTGATCAGAACAAACGCTTTGTATAAATTACATTGTTTGTTGTGGCCACCTTGGGAAAAGCCCCCTAAAATGGGGATAACTGTAAACAGCTGGCAAGATAACCCAGGATAACTTACAATTACAGAGGCCATTTTGGCCTCCTTTTGAACTTTTGAACTGAGAAACAAAGAAATCTTTAAAGAGTCAAGGGCTCTACATTTTGACTGAAAGGTTCCAGAAGCTGTGATGTTTACAGAGAACAGCAGAATCTTATCAAGCTTGTTTTGTGTCCTGAAGGCATGGCTTGATAATCATCAGGTTGGGAGGGTTCCAAAACTACAGTGGGGAAAAAACGTGGCCATATTTCATTTTGCGGTCAAAGATGGTTGGACAGAAATGCAGATTGCACTCCAGTTTGTGGCTAAGGGTCCTACCAAACTGCCATCAGCCTCAGGGAAATTACACTGACCATTAGAAGAAAGCTTTGACTTGGCCTTCATTGTGAGGGTCTTGGTTTCCAGGACACCCCAAAATTTTTGTGATCTGGTTCTAGCTGCAGCATAAACATACTTTTGACCAGCTATGTCTAAATTCTCAAACAATTGGCAACACTAATTCAGTCCCTACCTATAGCCCCTTAGGCTGCATTTTCCCAAATTGGGCAACTTCTAGCTATGAGTATGTAGTACAAATTGCTAAGTACTCATTGGTTTATTGATCCTTCTCCCAGAGATAGTCACTCTGTCTTTTGTGTCATTTGTCATAAAAAGGAAAAACCATAAGGCAAGACACAGGCGTCTCTATAAGCCTGTTGTCAGGGAATATGCACATGAGTTATGTTGACACAAAATAAGTACTAACCACTCTATAGATGATAGAAATAAGGTGAGTTTTACTTGAGCCAGAGTGAGGATTATAACCTGGGAAGGCCTTAGAAAGAGTTCCAGAGAAGTATGGTTTTCAGTACAGTCTTCCATTTTTTTAGAACAAAGAACATCCATCAAACACACCCAGGGTACATTTTCATCAAAGTTTCGAAGAGGTATTTAGTTGCAAATTAGCAGGTCAACAGGACCCTGATGTTGGGAATGGGACTAATCCAGAATTTACTGATAAGGCATTATCAATAGGGTGTAGGAGGCAAACTATGCATTCTTATTTTAAAAGAGTGCATTCTTTAATGTTTAAAGAAGACATATAATGTATATTTGATAGGCCATAAGTCAGGCTTTTTAATTCAAGCCGAATCAGTTTTGAACCCATATAGTTACCCCATATACCTCAATATGGGAAAATTTCTTGTCAGGTGAAAGCTGTTGCTAAGGGCATCTTGGAAGCCAAAAAAGCTGCAAATTTGGTGGGCATGGGTCAAGTAGTTAAGAGCCACTAGGGCACTCACCATCTCAAGAATACTCCCATGTTAAGATAGGTTCGTCACAGAATGGGATAGATGATGACAGGTCCCCCACCAACCTCAAGAAAATATCCATGTAGTGAGATACTCTGTAAAGTGCACACAATTCCCAACCCCATGGCACCTTCCACCTAGGTATTAATCTGACTCTGAAATACTAAAGGCTTAACTAAAGCTGTTAATGTGCATATAAAATGAGATATTTTTTCTTTTGTCTTGTCCCACGTCCTGAGAGCTTGTCTTTGAGATGTCATTGGTCTCCACCATCTTGAGGATGCGGGCACCTGCATGCATCTTGGCAACCAAACAGACTGGGGTTCCAAGAAGCACTCTCTTTATCTGGCTGTGTCGGCTCTCAGCGGAGTTTGTCATAATGAGTCCCAGTTGTTTTCACAAAGGGCCTTTGTCATCTCCACCTTTGTTGCTTGTTAGTGTACTACCACCTGTGCAGTGGAAACCTTTGCTTTCTTGGATTATTTTTGGGAATGAACTTCCCAGATCTTGGGAGGGCTGCTTCTTTTATACTCTCTTTTGGGGACAGCTTTCATGTTCATGGTTAAGCCATAAAGGCTTATTGGTTTGAGTGGCTATCAGGATCCTATTCATCAATGCAGACAGATGATGGACTGTTTAAATTGGAAAAACTTCTAAACTGGAAAAAGTTGGAGAGCTCTCATCATAATTGCTTTATTGGTACCTATGAAAAGACCAAATTAAAAAAAGAAATATGAAAAATAATGAATAGCCTTAAGACCCTGACTCGGGCTACAATTAGATTAGAAAATGTAAAAATATGAGTGTCTATAAGATTGTAAAGGTTAGAATATTTGAGCTAATTTTATATAAAGAGGTTATATCAACTTTTCCTGAATGTGTGCTAAAAATGGACATTATGTCTGGCTGTAAAAGTTTCCCCCTCAAGGTAAATAGGTCTAGGGTTAAATTGTATACTTAGAAAGAGGGCCTTTGTTACTAAACACCTTGTGCAGAATTTTTTTAAAGTGTGATATATTATCTTGAAGTTTTAGAACATAAAAATATTTTGATTCACCTCTTAAGTTAAAAATTTCCCTGATATAAAGAAGCAATTGGAAAAATGTAGCTGGAAGGGTGAGCCAACCTCTTTTGCCATTCAGACTGTAATCCAGTTCTTTGGAGAACTGGAAGCAACTGTCTTTGTCTTGGAAACCTCTACAAGGCCAGAGGTATGGCTCTAGAAAGAAGTTCAAAGTTCACTTGTGCTTTTGCCAATCCTAAACCCTCACATGTTCTGCTCAAAATGTTTGTAGATATTGAGATGTTAGAAACTGATAAGGAAAATATGCCCCAGAAACTCCATCTTGAAAAAAACTTGACTGCTTTCTCTCTTCCTTTGTGATGTAAATTTTCTGCTCCCATCTTCTCTAAGACCTGAGAGCCATTCTTTGAAATGCAAATGTTTTTCATAAACTAGTGAGTTTGTATTGCATCTGATTCATAACAAAAAAATTTAGTGGACGTTCTAAGGTCTCCATCTGTGTCTACCTGTGTGCTTATATGTGTCTATATATATGATATATATGTATGATGTTTTACCTCTGGATGGTATGGCCAAAATAAAGAGCTCTGTTTAATTGACTTAAAGTAAGCACTTACATAAATTATTTCTAAATTTAATAGAAACTAACCCAAATATCTTTCAAGTTAACATGATATGAAATAACCTTTGGTAAGTGAAAACTTGTTGAAGTTTGTTGTTTTGATTGAAATAGGCATGTCCTCTAAGTTGTTAGTATTTGGATGTGATGCAGACATGCAGCCTGGGTTCACTGGTCAAATAAGCTCATGTTATCTGTGTTACAAATTTGTCAGCAAAGTAATAGTTTTAAATAAGAGCTGATTGTGTCTAATGTCTCGTAAATGTTTTGTGAGTTATCAAAATACAATTGTTAGAAACAAGTGATTTAGATAGATGAAAATGGGTAAGAGTTTTTGGGTATAATAATTATGTTATACATTCTGTATTCTTGAAAAAACAGCCTCCAAATTCTTCTTGGTAACTTAAAACTTAAAAGTTTTGCTAAATGAAGTTAAAAGATAAAAATTTGTTGAGTATCTAGGTCATTTGCCCATAATATAAAATATTAGAAGCTGATTACTAATCATAGATTTGTCTTCCTTTGGTTTCTTATCTCAGAGAAACTAAAAAATGCTAGGGTTTGCTGATAGACATGTTTTGTACATGCTGAGAAACTTTCTATGAGAAAGCACATGTTTCTAGAAAGTTTCTATTCAAAGAAAGTAAAATGTATGTTTGCAGTAAAGAAGGTGTAAAGAATAGAGATATTTTTGTTTCTTTTGTTAAGAAACTTCAATTTGTCCTAAAGCATTAGGAAAGAAATAAGGAGGAAACTTGGGACAAATTCTGAATGTAAAAAGTAAGTGACAGAAAGTTTGTGAAAGTAAAACCCTGAAGAGATTTATGCATAGTCAAGTTGGCTAAGATTAAATTAAATCCAATTAAGTAAATGAGTTTTAATTTCAAAACTGAGCTGGTGAAAAATTAGAATTTGGTCTTCTCTCTCTTAACAGGACAACTTTCTTGAAATTTTAGTCTGCTCTTGATAAAGAGATTATGAAAGGTTTTTTCTTTGAGTTGTCTACCAGAAGAAGAGGGATTTAATGTTTTATCAAAATAAATTTTTTGTATTTTTATCAGATCTTTAATCACAGGAGCTAAGGTTTTTCTTACAGCTACTTAATTTTCTGCATTTGCCTGAAAATCCTTAATTGTCACTATGGCAAAATGGATAACTAAGCATTGTTTCATAGGGACCTTTGATATTATGTCAGTAAATGTTATTGATGTAAGTGTTTTAAAATTATGTAACATTCCTAAAATTCTGATCAGTCCTGATTATCAGTCATAATTCTAGTTATTATTTTAAAGAGTTGTATGTCACAAAATTAACCAAGTTTCTTTGTCAATTGCCATTTTGAAGTCTTTTGTTATTTACAGACAGTTATTGTTTTACTCCGATGCTTTTGCAAAATGTTTCATCTTCAGAGAAATTCATGGAAAGGACTCTGACATATACTCTAGAACACAGGTTTCTGATAAACTTTCAGGTCATAAAACTGAATTGGGTAAGAAATTACAGAACTCTAATGGAGAAAAGGATGACTTCATGAAACTGCTAACAGAAGATAAGATCAAGAATCTATTACACAGGACTCAATTAACTGATGAGGATGATTATAATTTTTATGACTTTTCATTTGAGATATTGCAGATTTTTTAATGCTATGTTTTTTCCAATTCTAGGAAATCTTTTCTCTCAAGCTAATTATGACTTATAGTAATTTGGTAAATTATACTTTTTTAAGCAGAGTTGATACATTTATCTTTTTCCACCTAGCTTATCCCTCCAGAATTTGAAAATTCTAAGTGTGTGAGTATTGTATTTTCATGACAATATAGTTATTTGCATAAGTTCAATCAGAATCTGTTCTCCTTATAACAGGACAGAATTGGAAACAGTTATATTTTCAAAGCTTTGACTGCAATGTCATATTTGAGAGAAACATGTGTAGATTCAGATATGACCAGACAGCTTCTGAGGAATAAAGGCTGACTTTATGAAATGAAGCCACTTGGAAATATTGGCCTGGTACCTTGTTTACAGGGTTCCCAGCAACCTTACCAGGTAAGTAAAGAAAGTCACTTCTCTGGCAGGTGCAAGAACCTCAAGGATACAGTGAAGAACCTCAAGAGAAGAGGGGACCTCACCAAGATCTATATGTCTTTCAGGCAGAGTCTGATGATGAGTTCTTGGTTTGGCTTTCCTCTCCTTGAGAGGCCTTTAAAGTTCAATTGAGATTCCTTATAAAAAGTTCTAGCAAAGCTGATTTGAAAGAGCCTATATGATCAACAGCTAATCTTGCTATACTTATGTAAACAATTGGGCCACTTTTATTGAAACTAAACATATTTTGCAAACCAGTTAGTCATAATTTGGCAATCTTTGGTAAAAATGGGGGTGATTTTAGAGAGAAAAAGTATGTTTCAGTAGAAACTATAGTATACATTCATGGATATTAGATTCTCGTTCTGTTAATTATTTTTGACATTTTTGTTTCCTATCTGTAAACTGGACCAGATCCTGAATTCTTCTAGTCTCCTGAAATATCTGGCTAAAAATCTCCAAACTAATGTTTTCAATTTTGTTCATCATTTTCCTTTGGAATCATTGAGAACTAAACCTGCCTTTTTTCCTGAAGCCCTGTAAACTGAAGCTGGACAACTTGGTGTAAACTTAAGAAGATTCACGTCTGTTGCTATCTAAGCCATTCAGAAAGATACCTGAACACCTAATGACATTATCAGAGACATTTGAAACTGCAAAAGATGCTTTGACTTTGACATCTAGAGATCCTTTCTAATGACTGCCCCCTGGGCTCAGAAACTGGTTTATAATTTGCTCCCACTATTAACCTTGTTTTTCTTTTTGTCTCTCTAGAAATGCTTCTTATTAAATAGCTGGTTATTTCCTTATGCAATATATGCCTAACTTTGGGAGTCCACCTGCATCATTGTGTTATTAAGAGACTGATTCAATGAGATGGAAAAACCTATGCCCCCTCATCAGCAGGATATCCCTCAAAACTGAGGAACAATCAACAAACAGGGGGAACTGATACTAGCTTAACACAAGATTGACTTAAGGGAAGACATATGGTAGAAAAGAAACCATATTGTAACTTTGAATGACCTCTGATTACTCGACCCAGCTGCACTGGACCTCCAGGAGATACACATGCCCTGTAGATTTTATGGCCTCTCCCAGCTGTGATAAGTCATTAACTTTGTTCTTTTGAGTTCCTTAGGAATGTGATGAGCCCCAGGCAGAGAGTCTATGCTGATAGCCACCACTAATGACAACTGAAAGATCTGGTGTGGTGACTTGGGCTATTCCTTAAAATTAAGCTGGAGATTAAATGTGTTTCTAAACTAATTTCTAAACTGTCTACACCAGTGACTCCGAAACTCACTCTCTAGAGTCATGGTGGCAAAACATGAGTGACTCTATTTGATTCAATGGTCCCCCTACACCAACCCCTTTTATCAGGAATTAGCCAGACAGACAATGATGACCCTGTTCCTGTTACCAGCATATGATTTTGCTGGGGTACAACTGACAGTGGGGAGTTGTTGGTGCCACTCATGTAAATAATAATCTACTATACATATTAAAGATTTTGTTCTTATTATCTTTAAAGTAAATCATGGCATAGGGTATGGTTCCATCTCTGATGCATATCCAGTAAAACAAAGTATTATAAAGAACTAAGATCAGATGTTTGCCCCACCTGAAGACCAGATGTATGTCCCACCTGGAGACCAGATGCCTCCCCCACATGGAAACTAGCCCCCTATATAGCTGGCTTAGTCTTTGTTCTGTAAGATGGTTCTTTCAGACATTAGTTGGCCATCTTCCCCCTTGCTGACAAGCTGTAATGAAACCCTTTCTCTCCTACCACCTTGCCTCTCGACTATTGGCTTGTCTTATGGTAGGCAGATGACCCTCCCTTGGGAAGTAATACCTATATGTGCATCAATACACATGAGCACACACCCACATGTTTATATACAAGTACATTGCTTTTATTTTTACAGTTCTGTATCAAGAGTGGTGAGAAACTGTCATTTTTATCAAATTCCCTGTTCAATCAAAATACAGAACTTTCCAAAGGTAGTGAAAGGTGAGGTGTTCTGTGGTGGTTGTTTCACTCATATTTACATCAAGAAGAGAAAGCCCATTTTACATTCTTATTGAGAGGTGAGAATTGCAGCGTGTACTGGCTCATGTTTAGTATCTCTTCCAGCATTTCTGTTTCTGTGTTGCCTGGAATCATCAGCTGAGAGGCTCCCAAAAGCTGAGAGCTTGCTTTTAGCCTGAAATTCATTTTAATTTCCTTTCATTTTATTTGAATGTGCTTACACTGTTGAATAGAGCAAACTATCAGTCATAAAAATCTGAGGACCTTTGACCCAGAGTTCTCTAATTAATTTTTTCCTACCACCAGGGAGAAAAATAGAAGTACTGAAACCAAAAATATTGTTACACTAGCTCACACAAGTTTATGAGGATTTTCATTTGTTTGTTTAAGGAAAAGACTATGGGCAGAAAAATCTCAACATACCACCTAAATTAGATCACACCTCTGCAAACAACCCAACAACAGATTTAACTGGCCAGAGTGAAGAAATAATATAGGCTGGCACCAGGAAATGGATTTATCATTCATACTTGGGGGAAAAAACCCTAAGCAGTATAATCATTTTACATTTGAACATTCCAAAATCATAGACCAGCAAGTTTAGTCTTCAAGATAATAAAATAAAAGTGGCATGTACAAAATAAATCCCAAATAATTCTTTATACAGAATTGCTGGTCTTTTTCATCACTAAAAGAAAGTGGACTCACCCACTCTTCGCTGCTGTTCAGTGCTCTTGAGACTCAAACTGTATTCCTTAGGAAGATGAATCAGAATCATAAAAATGCAGAGCTAAAAGGAAACTTAGAAGTCAGTTAGTCCCTTCTTCTACAGCTTGTCAGCAGAGGAGCCTGCACTAGACATCAAGTCCACTGACTCCTGGGGTCAAAGTCTCTCACTAGAGTGCCTTTCTTTTCTTTTCTTTTCTTTTTTTAAATATTGGCAACTGAGCTAACATCTGTTGCCAATATTTTTTTCTTCTTCTTCTTCCTAAAGCCCCTCAGTACATAATTGTATATTCTAGTTGTAGGTCCTTCTGGCTCTGCTATGTGGGACACTGCCTCAGTATGGCTTGAATGGTGCCAGGTCCATGCTTAGCATCCGAACTGGTGAAACCCTGGGCTGCCAAAGCAGAGTTCGCAAACTTAACCACTCGGCCACAGGGCTGGCTCCCTAGAGTGCCTTTCTCTCAATTACTTATACTTGGTTGTATTGTTTTGTTTTGAATAGCTGTGTCCCTTCTTCATCTCATGGCCTTGCTTCTCATTACTGACTATCATGACTCTTTACCTAGATGGAATTTGCATGAATGTATTAAAGTCTTTGGTAACCTCAAAAACAGTCAAGACTCTGCTATCCTCAGGAAGTCAGAGCATAGTTCTAGTTTGGTTCATTCACATTGAATTTCGATAAGAGTCAAGACTATCTCTTCATTACCTTGGTGCAGGACTGCTTTTTCCAGGCAAGATTTTGGTCAAATCAATAAGTTTCAGATATTGAGGGGGAGAAGGAGTTGCTATCTCACATTTGATTTCCTTCTTTGAATCATGCTTTGGGGTCTTTGATTTTCTCGTCCCTCCTTGAAGTGGGTAACATCTACAGCTGAGCACTTCCCTTATCAAGGTTCCCCACCTTCATGCCTATGGGCATGGAGTTCTATCTCATTCAACTATGCCAGCCACTGACAAGGGTCCATCTGACTTGCTTATTCAACATAGAAGTCCTCAAGAATTCTTTTTCAACTAGTCAAAATGTCCTATAGTTCAGTTAGTTCCTATTATAATCATAATAATTAAAATGTATTTAAAAACTTGAATTTTCAAAGTATACAATCTGAGAAATGAAATTTAGCACAGAAAGAAAAAAGCACAAAATGACAAAGATTCATTTGTAGTACATAAATTATGTCCTTGCTGTTTTAAAATTTGTGAAACATACAATATCTTTGATCTCTTTCATATTCAAAACGCTTTCTCTATTCATCCCAATCTTAAACATGCCCTGATAAATCTTCTTTCCTCATTTCTGTCTCTCTTGGTCTCGGCTCTCTTGAGCTCTCCTTCTCTCACCACATATCTATTTGCAGAAGTTCTCTGCCACATGCCACAGTAATGGCTTATAAATTCTGCCCCCTGAGTAAAGCTTTCAGATCAAGATTCCCAGGCCCACTCTAGACAAGCAGACAAGGTAGCTGAGTCTTCTGAATATCTGCTTCCAGATGGATGCCATTCTAAACTGCCAACAGGATCAGCCGGTTACCAGGAAATGTTTCCCATTTGTTCTTCTCACTTCCCTCAGTTCCTCCTGGTATCATTTTTTGCAGACTAGGCAGATTTTCAGCTTTAGAAACATGTGTGACCTGAAGAAAAGCTGGGCCTGCATTCTCTTTCATATCCCTCCCTTTCCCTGATCCCGCCTCTATCCTGACAGCTGATAATCATTCCCATTTCCTCTTTCCAAAAGTGCCTGATCACTGCAACCCAGGGCCAGGATAGGGCCTAGTGGGTTGTATCTCAGAGCTCTCATCCTTGTCCCCAGAGAAGAGAGAGATGTAGAAGGATTTATAGTCAGGTTTCCTTTCACTTCACTGAAGAATGGTTCTCATCCTAACTCGTACTAAGAGATTCTGGAAAGTTTTTGACTCTCCTAAAGGCAAATAAAACATTTACAAAACATTCTTCCTGGGCAGTCTAAGCATCCTAGACTCCCCCAGCCACATTTTTTCAGCTGCTGTCAATCAGTGCCCATGGTGGCCTGTTCTTTTTAAGGAAAAGCAATGAATGAAGGAAGGGGAAGCAGCAGAATCTGAAACCTGCCAAGAAATTAACACACTGCTTAGTATTTCTTAATAAGGATAAATTAATGAAAGCAATTCACTGAATGTTTTCTGTATGTCACCATTGATGAGGTTTTATGGGTGTGATATCATAATTTGGCCGTCTTTGACCTGCCCCACCTGGCCATTCTAAATTCTGCAGACATTATGCAGATATCTTGCCAGCTAGGAGAGCTGAATGCCAAAGGCCTGCTTTATTTGGGCAGAAATCAAAGGCCTTTTGGGTTTAAGGAAAGGCAGGCACAGTTACTTTCCCCAGCTTCACATTGCTCGGCTGTGGCTAGAATCTGTTTGTAAATATAGCTGGAGTTTGAACTAGCCTCTCCCAAAGACAAATGAATTTTTAAGCATGTTTGTACTTGCAAATGCAGAGTGTTATACACTTCATGCCACCTTAATCCCTATTAAACTAATCTGAAGTCATGTCAGGCCACCCTTTCACAGTCAAATGGATTAGACAAGCCAATTGATCAAATATAGGAAAAAAACAAGAGCTTTTCCTGTCTGGCACCCATGCATTTAAAGCATCATTTTCACACCAATATTTATTCTTTTCCATTCTTTTGAATTTCGGCATATTCACAAATGAAATCAGTTCCTTGAGAACGAAGCCTAAAAATACTAAGGCAGTGTCTGAAATGTATATATTTCTTAGATACATGGGGGAAAATAAAAATATTACAAAACCTTTAGCTGGGTTTTAAAGAACTACTGACATCTCATGGAAAAAAACAATTGGAAAACAATCAACTTAAAACAATTTGGCATCTCCCCCTTTATTTTCCTTTATTCTCGCTATGCAGGACAATGGAAATCTGGAGGGAATTGGCAAGATGAGTGGTGATTGAATCCAAATAATACAATATTTTTACAGTAGTTCCTTTGTGTTTTTGTTTTCCCTTGACTATTTCCCTATATGTTAATGCCAGCACTGAAAGGACGAATCAGAATCCGTTTATTAGTTTCATAGACTACAAATGGCATTACCAATGCTGGAAGGTGTAAATGTCAAAGCAATATGTGCCTGGCCACATCTCAAATTTCAGAAAAAAATATTTTTTTATTTAAAAGAATTGTACTGATCTCTGCCTCATATTAGCTCCTGCCACCTGTTTTGTTTTGTTTCATTTTGTTTTTTCCTGGCCTTCCAACCTCTAAGCTCTCTGTCCTTCAGCCAGTTCAATCTGCTAACAAAATTTTTAACTGCTTCATCACTGCTTTCTCCCAAGTCCACTTGTGAGGATTCTACTGCTTTTCAGATTGAAGCTGTATTTTGTAACTACGTGTGTATGTATATATCCATTGTGGCCAACCCTATTCCCTAACTTATTTCTAAACCCCCTTTTATTCCACCTGTCTTCTTTTCTGAACCCATTCTTAGAGGAAAGTTTCCATCATGATTATGGATTTTGTTATTAACTTTCCCAATTGTAAGATCTTTATAATGGCTGGGCAAGCCAGGCAACATGGACAGTCAAAATTATTTGGGGAAAGAAGAAAGGAGGCAGCATGAACAATCAATATTTCAAATAGCCAAAGGAAATTATGTTTTAGACAGTTGCTGAATTCACGACACCCCCACCTCCTGCCCCCAAGATGGTCATGAAATGGTTAAAGCACAAACCCCAAGTGAGGCTGCTAGGACAGCTTTAACTGCCCTGCTGCTGACAAAGAAGCTGTTCAATAATGGAGGCTGGAGGTGCCCCAGGAATGAATAATGGTATTTTACATATTTTACGTGGTGCAGGAAGTCCTGTTGAGGTGGCACTCAGCATAGAAGTTTCCTTCTCCTCCCAAAAAGTTAAGATATTTGAAATCACTCCCATCACTTCTGTGTGCAGACCAAGAAGATATTCCCAGGCAGCTTTGCCAGACATATTTGGCAGGGCAGGCTCTGGAGGAAAGCTGTACCCTTCCAGTTTCAGCATTTGTTCAGTAGTGGAAATAGCTACAGCTGGAGGACTCCAGCTGATAAAAACTTTGTACTTTAAAGCTTGATTCTTGAGCTAGAATTGCTTGATGGATACTTAGACCTCTCAGTGGTGGATCTATAAGGCAAGGAACATGGAAAGGAGGAGGGTAGATCTGGCTGGGACACATTTTATTAAAGGGTCAAGAAAAGGAGGAGTGAATGGCAGGATAGGGAAAGAAAAAGTCTTTTCCAGAGCCTGGCAGATACACCTTCCTCTGTCAGTCCTGCTGAAGTGACTCACAATATCTTGGTAAAGAGGGTTGGCCATTAACACTGGAATTATACATTTATTTCTCTATTATTTGAAATAAATATATATAATGAATAGTAAATGTAATAAATAAATGTAATGAATATTTTTTCATAAACCATATATGGTTCATTCTAGAATGCTGATTCAGATTTCAATTCCTTGTTTTCAAGAGCCCTCTTAAATCTAGTTTTAGATTATCTCCTCTACTATGTTTAAAGAGACATTAAACTACCTGTCTTCAAATTCTGACTCTGCTCCTTATAATCTATGTATGTGTATAATCTATTTGTATGACCGCATACAAATAATTTAAGCTTTTTAGGCCTCAGATTCCATAAAATTGAGACAGTAATAGAATCTACCTCATACTGCTGTTTGAGGATTAAATGAGATAAAACATGTAAAGTGCCAAGTATCATGCCTGGAACAAAAGCGAGGGTTCATTTATTGACATGACTGATATTTACTGAGTCTCTTCCAGAAGCCAGGTACTGGGTCAGAAATGAGCATACAGCAGTGAGCCAGACATGCTCTCTAACTTGACAGCCTACTCATTAGAGGACAAGATAGATTTTGATGAAAAATACATTACAAAAGATGTATTATAAATTATTGTGAATACACATATGTTAAAGTACTATACACATGACATAGATGCTATTATAAAATAGAGAGAACTGACTCCATCTGGGGGTCGTGGAATTCTTTCCTCTGGAATTTAACAGTTGAGCTGAGATCTACAGGATGAGTAGTGTTTAAATACGTAAGCTGGAGGGAAAAGTATTCCAAGAGAAGGGGAAAACATGTTTAAAAAAACCCTGAAATTGGGCTGGGAAACAGGGAGTGTTTGAGAATCTTTAGAAGATTTATGTTCCTGAAATACACAATGCAAGGAAGATAGAGCTGGAATATAATAAAGATGTGGTAGAGGTCAGCCTACCACTGGCCTTACATGTCACAATAAAGACTTTTCTTTATATACTAAGAGAAATGAAGAGTTTCAAGCAAGTGAGAAAGATCATATTTGTGTGTTTAAAAAAACATTGTGGATGCAACATGAAAAACAGACCTGATGTGGCAAAAGTTACTCCTACAAAAGCAATTGAGAGGCTATTGTAGTAACAGAGGGAGTGGAAATGGAGAAAGAGAGAAGTAAAGAAAGAGGGAGATATTCAGGAAGTCAAACTGACCAGAAATTGTGACAGATTTGCATAAAAGTTAAGAAGAAGGAGATGTCAAGGATGACCTTGGGAATTCTGAATTGAGTAATTGATTGGATGGTGATCTCTTTCACTGAAACCCATACCACTGGAAGAAGATGAAGTCTAGAATTGTTGGGAGTGAACTGGGGGGAAGAGGAGCAATGAAGACAGACTTCATGCATTTCATTTTGGTCACTTCAAGTCTGAGGTTCCTTTGAGATATCCAAGTAGAGATGTCAGGTGGATAGTTTGATATATGGTTCTGGAATTCAGAAGGACAATAATGGCTGAAGATACAGATCTTTATGAAGATATAGAAAATGAGGCATCACTAACACAGAGGTGGTAACTGTAGCTTTAAGGGGACATGAAGTTTTCTAGGGAGAGAACTTAACATGAGAAGAGAGGAGGATAATTTTTTTGCACTGTGAAGATCAAGAAGAAATTTGAAAAGACCAGAACCAGGGCTGGTGTCATGGATGTATGACCTAGGCAGTCACACGAACCCAGTGGTCAGAGACACCCCATGCTAGGTTTTGTGCTCTATGGTCATGGTCTCAAAATTCTTACTAATTTTGTCTTTGAACTTGTATTTGGAAAGTGATGTCTGATAAGATGATGGAGCATGAGTGTGAGCAAAGCAGATAGTTGCACTGTGTGGGTTTGCCATTCTTTGCCACCCCATTCACATTTGGTGTTTGTGATACCCCATGAACACAGTATTCTGGTGGACTCACAATGTATAGGAGTCCAGTGAGACTCAAAACAAGTACAAGGGAAGCATGTCCTGTCTTCACTGAGAAAGCTGACAGCCCTGATAGGCCATTCTTTCTGTTGGAACCAGAATTGGCTTCAACTGAAGAAGAAGGCAGTGGCATTCTAGGAAAAACAAACAGCCAAAGAACCTTATCGTATCTTTTCTTACTTGTATTGCTTTCCTGTATTAGCCAAGCATTTATCCTGAAAATGATGGCATAGCAGAAAAGGGAAAGATTGGGCAACCGATAGCTCCTTTTCCCTTCAGTGCTTCTTTACTCATGAGTAATCTAAAAGCAGAGAGTAATAGTAGAATATGATTATATCACAAAGTGATAAAAAAAATCAGTTGAGTTAGTTTGGTGCAGTATTTGTACTGTTCTGGTAAGTGCAAAATACACATGTACATACAATTCACAAAACAGGAATTGTGCAATTTCAGTGATTCCACATATGAATTCAGTGTTCTTATCTTTGCCTTTAAAAATGGCATCGCACAATATAAAGATGAACAGTAATAGTCAAACTAATAATTTAAAATCTTAATTTTTTTCTTTAACTAGAATGATATTAAATAGCAAATAAAAAGGGTCATGACAAATTGAGAGGGAGAATGTGGGGAAAAGGACAAAGCTTTATACTGTAGATTCTTTAATGGCATGTTTTTTGCTGCTTTTGAACAAGGGGTCCCAGGTGAAACTTATATAGAAAAGACAAGCACCAATCACATGAAAATTATATAGGGAATCTACAAAGTTAAAAAATTCGATGGAGTTTAGTGCGGAAGAGCCCAAGACTTTAATCAATTAAAGCACTTTCAGAATGGTTGAAAGGGAATTTGTACATATGAAAAAAGTGGAAGTGACAAAGCAATCAACTTACCTAATTAGACAACCGACAGGTGTGAGAAGTTGCATTAAAAGCCAAGCCAAAATACGCAGTAGTCTATATGGATGCTAATAGCTTAAAGAATAAAAAAGATAAGTCTAAATGCATGGCAGTAAGAGTAAACCTTGACATAAATTGTCTCTAAAGACTTGATGTATGAGAGGACCCAGTTAGACATGGTGCTGTTTATCTACAAATGCTAAAGGAAGATTAGGAAAAGTTAGATATAAAGCACACTTCTTATTTGGATCATTGATGTTTTCCAACACCTGAAGGTTTTTATTTCAGTAGACATGTGACAATTCCAAAATTTTCCCATTTTTTAAGAGAAAAACTTTATAACATCCACCTCTTTTGGTGAAGTTTGGACAAGGTCATTTATTTTAATAAGACAACAGAGCATTATGGAGTTTTGCATGAGGAAGTCAACTAGCTCACCCTCCAGCCAAGTGACTCACTTTTCACACCAGACTTGGAGCACTTATGATCCTTTTTATAAATTCATGCAAAGATTTCCTACAAAGATGTTCATTGTCACATGATTTTATTCACAATAAATAAATATCTAAACAGGTCAGCAATTAAATTTAGATCCATCCATAAAATGTAATGCTCTGTCTTTATAAAAATAGTATTGTAGATCACTACAAAATATGTATCAAGACTACTTAATGATTTCAAAAGCCTTTATGCTGTGTTGAATGCAAAGAGTAAATTTTGCAACACTATTTATAGCATGATCTCATTTTTCTTAAATATAATTTATCGAAAATAACAAAAAAGACAGTAAGTGTATATGTCCAAGTGTTAACAGATATGTCCAAGTGTTAATAGATATTTCCTTTTTCTGCTTTTATATATTTTCTAAATTGTGTACCATAAACAAATTTTAGTTTTATAATTTTCCAAAGAACAAAAAATTTTATTTCATATTTTAAAAAATCGACAAAAAGTGCCTGAAAATAGTTAAAAATGACTACATGTCTTTCAGGGCTATTTACAAATACCACAACTGCAAATATAAAATCCACAATGGCATAGAGTTTCCTGTAGGAGTTGGAAACTTGAATACCCGTAGGGGCTAGGCAAAGATAGTAAGTGATGAGTGTGGAGAACAGAAGAGAACATGCACTTTCAAAAGGCATTTGAAGGACAGCAGAATGTGCCATCTCAAAATATGCCATTTTGGCAAATGGATTATTCTGAGCTGAAGGCAATTGAGAAGAAGCAGATTTAAGTTAAAACTCTCTGCCCTCCCCCAACTTGCCTGAAAGCAGAACATAAATTTGTAAAGGTGTCCCTCTTCCTCTCTCTTCCAGGAAGAACAGAAGTTAATCATCAGAAACAACTCTAGACCCTTATCAGCTCAGAGAGCACCAGAGGAATCCTCATAACATACTTTACTAACTGGATCTTATCTTCCATTAGTCCCCCCATATATTTACCTTCCCACAGTTTGCCAACATCGGAACTCAAAGTCTTTGTCCTTGGTCTTTTCACTTCTCTAAAAATTTATTGTTCTTCCTTTAAGATGCTATATAAGCTCAAGTTCTAACCACCCCTTTGAGTTACTCATCACTGAGTATTCCCATGTATATTTGTGATGTACATGTTAATAAAGTTCTGTTTGTTTTTCTCTTGTTGATCTGTCTTTGGTCCATCTAATTTACAGGGCCCCAGCCAATGAACCTAAGATGGGTAGAGGAAAAAGTTTTCCTCCCTAACACATTCCAATTCAAAATGAGTCAGGAATGTGATCCAGCAGGCTGGGGCACCTGGAAGTCATGTAGCCACACAAAGGTAATGAAGCCCTTTTCTTAGAATTCAGTTCTTTGTTGTAGCATTCTTTCAGTGGACCTTGACCCTGGCAGTGGAAATTTAAAATAGCGATATTTTCTGAATCCAGGGTTGCCACAGCCTGGTGTGGTAAGTGACCAATACTAATCTTGAAGTTCCCTGAAAAATTCTGCTGCCTTTTCATCTGATTCCAAAGTTGATGCCTCTGAATTTGAGTTCTCACACGTGTTTACCTAGGCTCCTCATTCGATACAACTGACAGGAGTGTCTTCTTCAGATGGTATTGTGAGCTGAATGCTGCCCCCCAAAATATATGTCCACATCCTAATCTCCAGAACTTGTGCTATTACCTTATATAGCAAAAAATATGATTAAGTTAAGGCTCTTGGGAGGAGGAGTTTATTCCGGATTGTCTTGGTGAGCCCTAATTACAATCACATGTATCCTTATTAGAAAGAGACAGAGGGAGTTTGCAGACAGGCGCACAGAAAGACAAAGATAGAAGAGAAGGTGGTATGAAAATGGAGGCAGAGACTAGAGTGATGCAACCACACACCAGGGAAGCCAAGCAATGCTGCCAGCCACCGGAATCTGGAAGAGGCAATGAAGGATTCTTCCCTAAAATCTCTGGAGGGAGATGGCCCCGCCTACACCGTGGTTTCAGATTTTTGGCCTCCAGTACTGTGAGAGAATAAATTTCTGTTTTAAGCCACCAAGATGGTGCTAATTTGTTACAGCAGCCACAGCAAACTAATGTAGGTGGATACTGGAGAATTACAGCGTCAAATACCATACCACCAATGCTCAACCCCAAGCCCCCTTTTAGGAAATAAATTGCTCACATCTTTCATGCACTGAGCATAACCAAAGGTAACAGACATTTAAACAGAAAGTGTTCAAAATTCTCTCAGATCCACAAGTCTATTATATCTTTGATCCTAACCACTATCTTAAGTACTATCACTTCCCGATTTTACAGATGAGGAAACTGAAACATAGAAGTGGTAGGTAATCTGCCCAAAATCACACGGCTCATGTGTGACAGAGTCTAGATTCAAATCTACAGCCTGTCTTCAGAAAACAGGTTCTAAGCTACAAATATTCAACTAGTTACACTAAAAAACAATACAAAACAATACTATTTTCCAACAGAAGTAATCAAGCAAAACAGAAAACCAGTGAAAACACTCTAGAATGTTTATGTCTTTATTTTTATTGCACTTAAAGAAAAGAAGCAACTAATTAGAAAAAAAGAAGATATAAGAAGAAAATATTAAGGGTGATTTTGAAAGAGTTTGGAATATTTCAGGGGATTTTGGTATTGAGTCTATGGAGTCTCTTTTCTTTTGAAAAGCCTTTTTTAGGGAAGACTGGGTGTGTCATTTTTCTGAAATTATATCCTTAATAAATTGTGGATTGTGACTACACTGGCTGGGCTTGTCTTCGCTAGGACCGCTACAGACTCCTGTAATTACTCTTCCTCTCCTTTTCTCTTACTCAAATGCCAGCCTCTTCTATGTCACTTTTATCTTTTTTCACCAAAACAAAATATCAGAAAAGCCCCAGATCTTGAGAACATTTTTTAAAAACTTTTTATTTTGGAACATTTCAAGCACTTAGCAAAAGTGGAGAAAATAGTATAATTGACCCAACATAACTGTCACACAGCTTCAACAATTATCAATTAATTAATATATTGCCCATCTTGTTTCATCCCTACCCATGCTTACCATCCTCCTTCATTATGTTGAAGCAAATTTCAAACATTCTATTATTTGTTCTGTATTTCACTATCTCCAAAAGATAAAAACTCATTTCATAATTATAACGACCTAATGATAATACTTTAAAAAGTTAGTAATTACTTCATAATAAATCAAACATCCAATCAGCATTCACATTTCCTCAGTTGGAGTGTATTAAATTTACACGTTAACTTAGGTGAAACTGACATCTTATGATGCTGAGACTTTCTATCCAAGATAAAAGTATATCTTTGCATTTGTTCAAATCTACTTTTCTGTTGTATTTTTCAGTTCTATACTTTCCATTTTCTTCCTTTTTATAATTTCTATTTCTTTGCTGAGATTTTCTTATTTTTCTCCTTTGTTTCAAGAAAATTTGTAATTGCTTGTTGAAGCATTTTTATGATGGCTGCTTAAAAATCCTTATCTGATAATTCCAATATCTGATTCATCTCCATGTTGGCATCAAACAATTGTCTTTCCTCACTCAAGTTGTGAATTCTTGATTCTTGGTCTGATGGGTTATTTTTGATCGAATGCTGAACATTTCAGCTATTATGTTAGGAATCTCTGGGTCCTATTTAAATCTTTTATTTTAAGAGGTAGTCACTATGTTCAGGTTTAGCATGTAGATCCTGGCCTACTTTAATACGCTGCTGTTCCAAAGATAACTTAATTTCCAGAGCCTTTGCAGTGCTATTTTGGTCTGCTTGGTTTATTTGGTGCTGTGAGGCTGCCACTAGTCTTTGATGGAGCTGCTCAAGGACACAGATGGATCTTTTGAGGCCTGGGCCACCTGGGTGCCACTAGGTAGGGGAAGGGAGTCTCCAGTGCACAGAGATAATGAGGCTTCACATGCCAGTCTGCTTGTTGTGGGATTTTCCTTATGTGTGCTGCCCAGTTGCCTTGTGTCTCTGGGTGGGGAAGAGGAGTCTCGGGAATGCAGAGACGTTTTTCATGGCTGGATATTTATTGTGGATTTTCCTTGTTGATAACCCTTGGCCTCCTGATGTGTCTCAGTGGGAGGGAGGGATGGCACTTTCTGTAGTGTAACTTTTAAATGACTTACTGTATTTCTTCTATGATAATCGACGATGTTTGTTTCAAATGGAGTGTATTTTGAAGTTTACTTTTTCCATAGACAATTATCTATTTCTCTAGGTTGAGGTCATGAAACTTATTCTGTAAAGGGTATGATAGCAAATATTTTGGTTTTGCAGACCATAAGGTCTTTGTCACAACTACTCAACTCTGTCATTTTAGCAAAAAGCAACCATATACAATGTATAAAAAATGAGTATGTTCCAATAAAACTTCACTTACCAAAACAGGCAGCTAGCCAGAGTTAGCTCACAGAGCATAGTCTACAGAACCCTGCTCAAAGTTTTATAGTTTGTTTGCATAAAGTAATGCAAAATACTTTCTTATAACTCTTATTTTAAATTTCTTCTGTTATGGCTATTTCCTCCTCGTCATTTTTGACTTTGTGTATTTTTGTTTTCTCCCTTTTGTTCACAAGTTACGCAATGGTTTGCCTATTTTGTTGAGGCCTTTTTTCAAAGAACTAGCATTTAGTTTTATATAATAATTCCATTTTTTCAGATTTTTTAATTCAATAAGCTTGTTTTTATCTTCACTAATTACTTTCTACTTTATTTTGCTTCTTTTGTGGGTGTTTTTCTTTTTCTAAGATTTTGAGTTGGGAATTCATACATTTGTTTACATTGCAATTTAGATAAATTAATTCTACAAATTTTCCTCTGATAACTTCTTTTTCTGTTTCCAACAGATTCAGATAGTGCCATGTTTTTCTATTATAATTTTAAAGAAATTTTGTAATTTCATTCTTCACTTCCCTCTAGATCTGTTAGTTGCTTAATGGGATTTTTAAAAAATTCTAAGTGGAAATATCTTTTTGATTTTTTGTTTTGTTACTAATTTTTAGTTTTCTTTCACAAAGGTCAAAACTATTCTTTATATTATTCCTAGTCTCTGGAACTTATGGAGTTCTTTTTCTGTGCATTGATATAGTCAATCTTTATAACTGTTTCATGTGCACTTGATAGAAAGTGTCTCCTCTATTATGGGCATTGATTTTGATATATATCTCTAAGACTTACTTTATTGCATATATTGTACTTTTCTATAATCTAACCAATATTTTGTCCACTTGGTTTGATTTGAATTTATGAAGAGGTGTTAAAATTTTCCCTATTGATGTAGTCTCTGCCTTATGAAAGTTTGTGTTGTGTTATTGGATGAATTGTAGCCATAAAGTCTCATTTTGCATCCCTTAATGCATTTGGTCTTAACTCTAATTTCTCAGATATGTAGTATTTATTATAGTGTTCAATTATTATTTGTTAATCAGTCTGAATTTTTTTTATTTCAATGGATGAGTTAAGCTTATTTACATTTATTGACATGATCAATATGTCATCTTAGTTCTGTCTCGTACATGAAGATATATGTAAATATACATATATATACATACTCTAATATATTATATTAATACCTTAAAAATTCATATTATCTTTTCATAGTACTCTTAATTTTGTTTTTGGCTATCTTTTATTGATTCCCTTCTATGAGCTTTGTTGAAATTAGCTAGCAACCTTTCCTTCCCCCCCCCATCCTTTTGCACAATATCTGATATGAAGTAGTATTCTTTTACTCCCAGTTAATATCTCTCAGCAAGCTTATTTTCTTTTCATAAATACTCACCATTCTCTCCCCATTTTTGCTCATTGTTCCATATCTACATTGCCACAAAATATAGACTTTACATTATTAACTTCAAAGTCTCTCCAATCTTTTGGTTGGCTGAAGCTCATTCTTTAGTATATTACTCAGAGCTCATGGGAACGATAGTCTCTAAATTACTACATGTTTATGATTATTTGTTTGCAGACTTTATGCTGACAGTTGGTTTATCTACATAGGAAATGTGGCTCACATTTTCTTTATTTTGAATACCTCAAATATTACTCCACTGATCTCTGAAATAAAGTGTTGTTGAAAATTCCAATGACAATCTGATTTTCTTTCATTATGAATGGTTTTTTTTAATATTTTATTTTTCCTTTTTCTCCCCAAAGCCCCCCAGTACATAGTTGTGTATTTTTAATTGGGGGTCCCTCTAGTTGTGGCATGTGGGATGCTGCCTCAGCATGGCTTGATGAGCAGTGCCGTGTCCGCACCCAGGATCTGAACCGGCGAAACCCTGAGCTGCTAAAGCGGAGCGGGCGAACTTAACCACTCTGTCGGCCCCATGAATGTTTTTTTTTCACCTCAGTGCCCATAGGATTTTTTTAATCGAAGATTTTTACTAGACTATGACTTGACGTTGCCTTTCTGTGTAGATTTTCCCAGGTATGTGGTCTACATTTTACTAAGTTTGGAATAATTTTCTTTTTTAAAGATTTTATTTTTCCTGTTTCTCCCCAAAGCCCCCCGGTACATAGTTGTATATTCTTAGTTGTGGGTATTTCCAGTTGTGGCATGTGGGATGCCGCCTCAGCATGGCTTGATGAGTGGTGCCATGTCCGCGCCCCGGATCCAAACCAGCAAAACCCTGGGCTGCTGCAGCAGAATGCACAAACCCAACCACTCAGCCATGGGGCAGGCCCCTAGTTTGGAATAATCTTTTATTTCAAGAACTTTTTAAATTTTTTACTTGTTAGACTATATTCTGTTCCCTTGATTTGATTTTCATATAATGACTCCTATCGTAAATATGTTGAACCTTCTGTATGAACCTCTATCACTTTCCTTTGAATCCCTTTTTTAATATCCTTCCTGACTCATTTTTAATTTTTTCCTCCTTTCCAACTTCAATTTCTATGAAGGCATTATCTGTAGTTTTATTCATTCTCATATCCTTTGTATTCTGTTTTATTTACAAAATAACTTTTTATTCTTTTTCTATTCTGAGTCTGTCATCTTTTTTCCCCCATCTTGCTTTTCTCCAACTACTTCATTTATATTTAAAAAAATTTTTATTTATGTTGTTCTTTCACAGCTTCTAACATTTCCTTCATTTCTTAGTGTATTAGCTTCCTATTCATGCTGTAACAAATTACCACATGCTTAATGGCTTAAAAGAACACATACTTATTATCTTACAGTTCTGGAAGTCAGAAATTTTAAATTGGTCTTACTACACTAAATCTAAGGTGCCAACAAGGCTATGTTCCTTCTGGAAGCTCTAGGGGAGACTCTGTCTCCTTGCCCTTTCCAGCTTTTAGCTATTACCCACATTCCTTGGCCCATGGCCTCATTCATCCATTTTCAAAGCCAGCTATGTTGTGTTGAGTTCTTCTCACAGTGCTATCTCTCTAGTTCCCCCTCTTCAGCCTCCCTCTTGTACTTAACAAGACCTTTGTGATCACATTGGGCTCAGCTGGGTAATCCAAGCTACTCTCCCTATGTTATTGTTTGCACCTGATTAGCAACCTTAATTCCTCTTTGCCATGCAACCTAACATATCCACAGGTTCAGGGGATGAGGATGTAGATCTCTTTAGGGGGCCACTATTCTGCATACCAGAATTAGCATATAGTTTTCAAATGTTGTGTGAGCATGTCATTTTTGCATGTTTTCACTTTCTGTAGGGATCTCATTCTCCTTACTTTCTTGTTTTAGTAACAACACTATATTGGATCAAACTATAATACCTTTGAGTAAAGAAGTTTTTCTATATTTGCAGAAGAGAGAAGTGTGGGCTGGAGAACTTTTCTAGTTTCATGGCACTGGGTTTCTTCTTCTGTTGTTTTCAAACATAAACAACAATACGATCTGAAACGTTTTGAGATCTGACTCTTCCATTCTCTTCCCTCACCTTTATCTGGACTGTCTAGTTATTTGACCCAACTGTCTCTGTCCTGTTCAATTTGGATTTTACTCCTACCAGTTTCTCCTCAGTGCAGGACTCTGTCTTGGAAGACAGTTTTGTCACGATAATTTTGAGAATTTATAGGCCCAAATGCCTCCAGCACCATTAGGCCTTACAGCAATGTAACCCGTTATACTCTCTTTTGAATGGGATCCTACAGAATCTGTCATGGCTTTTTTGACTGCTGTTCTCAGATTAGCCCATGGCTCACCTATTCTCAGAACTAACAGAATTATCTTCTCTCTGCTTCTCCTCACACAGACATGGAGAGCAGGTATTGTAAATTGATGGTAGTTTGTCACCACTCATATCTGGAGGTTCAGGGGCATACGCTTTCATATAGTTTTATATTTGTGCCTTTTATTTCGGTATAGTCTTTGCTTTGTTTATTTTAATGGGTAGTTAGAGAGATTCAAAGCTGTGCCACTGCTATCTTCCATAGTCTCTCCACCTTTTAAGAGATATCAGGAGAACTAGATACAGCAAGCCCAAAATCTTTTTGAGAAATATATGATAGCTCTGTAGTGTACACAGGTTGGGGTGAGGAAATGGAATGTTATTTGATACTCTGGAGCTTCTATTTCTTTAACCCTGTCTCTTTCCTTTAAGGGAGGCAGAGTAAGGTAGGAGATCAAGACTAGGCAACTGTGCAGAGATAAACAGTCCATTCAGAAGGCCACTTATCTGGTGTAACCTTCCTTCTTTCCCACCAAAGGAGTTCTTGGCCCAGCGCATAGCTTGGATTTATTCATCGACTTGTTAACTGTTCATTTATTCGGATAATTATAGTGTATCTCCTATGTGCTGAGTTCACTCTAAGAGATACCATGATGACTGAAACCTGGACCCTGCTCTCAAATGTCTTGAGTCTAGTATGGAAAGGTAAAATAATTCTACAAATAACTATAATATAAATGCTATAAACGTGTGTCCTCAGGGAGAGAGCTAATTAATCAGAAAAGGACCAAAGGAAATAACAAAATAACATTTTCCCGTTCACCTCATTTCCATCTGAAGCTTCCCAATAGCTCAAGAATACACTTTAGGTAGACAGGCAAACTTCAGTTTTCAAGTGCCTCAGAAGAGAGGAGGCGATGGTTTTGTCATCTGTAGGGATGGTGGTTCATAAGGGAAATGTTGTTGCTCAAGGAGGGCCTGTTGAACAGCAATTACCATGTGATTAAGTCCAACATTCTGGCAAGAAAGGAAAACCAAAAATATTCATCATGAACTTACTCAGTTCTAGAAAAGGGAATTATGACAAAATATGGGCTTTTCTTAGGGAAAAGAACCTGAAAGAAATAGTTTTGAAAGTAAATACCATGAGGAAGCCTGGAGACTGTTTAAGAACAGCTTATTGGAAACTCAGGAAAAATGTTTGACTCAGACCCAAAAGAACAGGCATTTGAAAATAAACACTAAATGCCTAAATGGCACAGGAAAGAACGCCGTTTAAAAAAAGGAAGGGGTGGGGGCAAGAAATCTTTTTAGGGAGGAAAAGAATTTTCCAGGAAGAAGAGTGGGAATCCTATAAATGTGACGGGTCAAATTTAAACAAAATTAAACTGGTCAAAAACTGCTTAATTACCAGAGAACCTTGCAAGGGAATTCAAAATCAAACACCAAAGCTTTCAAAGAAAGAAAGGAAAGCAGGTAGAGTATTAAAAGAACTACTTGAGATTCAAGATAAGAAAGTTGTACTCAAACACATGAAGGCAAAAGCAAAACAAAAAGAAAAAAGAATTATTTGTCACAGTATTTAATGAAAAAAGTAATTTTCTGGAGATCTCCCACTTTAAGTTGTATTTTAAACAGAGAATCTGTATCAACCAGCTTTTGCATCCTAACAAACCACTCCAAACTTAGCTACTTAAAACAACAATTACTTAATAGATCATGTTTCAGTGGATGGACAATTGGGGCTGGGATCAGTTGGGCAGTTCTGCTGGTCTTGTCTGGGTATCACTCAAGTGGCTGCAGTCAGTTGGGGGCTCAGTTGAAGCCAGATGATCAGGATGGCCTCACTCACCAGTCTGGCAATCTTGAGCCTCTCCTCCCTGGTTCTCCTCCCTGCGGTCTCTCCAGCAAGCTAGTTTAGGACTGTCACATTCTTATTGAAGATGGCATGTGCAACCAATTATAAGCCTGGGCTTATGGCTTATTTCCTCATGTCCCATTAGCCAAAACAAGTGACTTGGCTATGCCCAGATTCAAAGGAGCAAGAATCAAACTCCACCTTTTCTTGGGAAGAATGGTAAAGTCACAATATGAAGAGATGTGTATATGAAGATAGCAGGAATTATTGTGGCCATCCCTGCAAACAATCCACCACAGCTGCCCTCTGGCCACAAAATAAACTTTCCTCCAAGGGCTGGCCCTGTAGCCAAGTGGTTAAGTTTGAGCACTCCGCTTTGGAGGCCCAGGCGTTCAGTGGTTTGGATCCTGGGGGTGGACCTAGGGCCACTCATCAAGCCATGCTGAGGCGGCGTTCCACATAGCAGAACTAGAAAGACCTACAACTAGAATATACATCTATGTACTGGGGAACTTTGGGGAGAAGGAAAAAAAAAGGAAGATTGGCAACAGATTTTAGCTTAGGGCCAATCTTTAAAAACAAAAAATATTTTCTTCCCACATGCAAAATACATGCTCTCTCTTCCCCAAAAGTAACATCTCACTATGGTATCAGGCTTAAAGCACACGACCTTCACCTAAATCCAGATACAGACGAGGATTTCCACGTGCAGCTTCTCAGGTGTAGCTCCTCTTTATCCAAAGACTTTTACACTAAAATTATCCATGTGCTTCACACACACACACACACACATATAACCAGCATTTAAGAGCGAGAAGGGACAGTTAACAGCGACAGACTTTCCCACTCAAAATGGGAAGAACGGAAGTCCAGAGCAGTCACACTAGTTCGTAGCTATTGTGAAATTCTGCCAAGCAAATATTAACAAGGGCCTCTACTCTTAGAGCAGGGTATTTTCCTTAATTGGGGCCCCATTCTAATCCCCAGGAATGAATCCCAAGCCCATTCTTCTGTGCTGCTCTTGGCTATGCCCTCTAGGAGCTTGAGTCCTAGCCATAGAAAGTTGGGGCCCAGAGGCCTCTTTTGGTTTTGAACTGTTTCTGTTCTTTTTAGCAAAATCTTGCAGTGCTTTCACCAAGCTTTCTGAGTTCCCCCATGAAGTAGAATCAAGTCAACTCTCTGCCCCAAAAGCTGCATCCACAATTACTTTGGAAATAGACATCTGTCTGTTTGGGCAGCATGTCAGGCTGATATGGGAAAGTACCCTTAAAATTACTAAAAGCACTTTTGTCAAGTTGAAAGACACTACAAGGCACCCCCTTAAATCTTCCAGGGTACTTTAAAAAGGATATGATGGCCATACCCTCGATTTACTCTTTACCAAGAAGCTATTTCTTAGTTTGAGAATCTTGCTGTCTGGAAGAACTGGAGATGAAAAACAGTTTTATTTTCCAACCCAGAAAATTTGGCTTCCCTGTCTATCTCTAAATTCTGCTTGCCAAATTGTTCTTTCTTTAGCTCATTTTTCTCTCGCAGTATCATATCAGGTGCAGCTAGGAGAAGCCAATGGACGCTTTAACCATTTGGCCATAAAATTGTCTTAGGCATATCTACAAGTTTATTGGCTACATTTTTTTTTATCCTGTGACAGTTTTGTCAATTGTTTTGCAGCTACTTGACACAGATCTCATCTTTCTAGCCGGCTATTGCTGTTTCCTCACCACCTTCCTAGCATCTCCTAACAGCTTGTTTGCCTTTTCCTCAGGCTTTGCTAGCAGTTTCCTCACTGCTTTTCCAGCCTCCAGTTGCTGTCTGATCCCAAAGCCCTTGCTACATGTTTTGAGTTTTGTTACAGTAGCCTGTAACTTCTGGTACCAATTTCTGGATCGCTTTAATTTTGCTGCAAAATAAACTACTCCCATAAGAAACTGGCTGGAAGAAAATAAATATTGACGTATTGTCCGTGACTCTGTGGGTTGACTGGGGAGTTCTTCTGGTCTGGGTTGGTGCACTGGGGTCTGGAGACCCTAGGGAGGCCTCCAATGAATGACTAGGGCTGAACTGGCCTGGAACAGCTAGGCCTGTCTCAACATTGCCTCTCCTCCTCAAGGAAGTAAGTTCAGTTTGTTCACATGACAAGGGCTTTCCCGGCACATGAAAAGAAGGCAAGCTGCCATGTGCAAATACTTTTCAAGTGTTTGCTTGCGTAATATTTCTAATATCCTATTGGTCAAAACAAGTCATATGTCAAACCCATATTCAAGGGGTGGAGAAATAAACTCCACATCTTGATGCGAGAAGCAACCAAACCACATTGCGAAGGGATGTACTTACAAGAATGAGAAGAATAATTGTGGCTCTGTTTGCAAACAATCTACCATATGAGCTAATAATTATAGTTTTAACATCAGAAAATGCACTCAAGTGTGCTAGACTGATTGATGAACCAGATAGAGATAAATCACAGGTCTTTAGAAAACCTTCAGAGATAAAGTGACCATAATATAGAAGTTGCCAAAGATGGCCACAGGGCCTGAGGCCTATTGGATAACCACTGATCACACCTCCATTCTATGTAAACATCAGTAGAGAAGGTTCTGGGGAGTGCAGAAGATAAGTATCAACTGATGGAATCATAAACTGATAGAATCACGCCCAAACTCAGGGACACATAGGATCAAGGGAAAGCAGTATTTTCTATGTACCCACTATACGATCATTCCCTTAAATGTATTCAAGTGAATCAGAGCAAAAGCAAGATGAAGAGTAACTTGAAGGGAAAAGAAGACAATATTTCCCAAAATGACAACCTGAAACTTAAGGACTGAAATGTGGTGAAAACAATAAGTTAACTTAAAGGAAGTGGAAGTCTCATTTCCCTTGACAACGCTAACACATCAAAATTATATCTGCTGAATGTAACTATTGGAGTGTCCCAGGTAATTTTAACCTCCATTTGGGATTACATACCTCCTTCTTCTCTTCCAGTTATTTCCCAGAAGTTTCAGGAATTTGTTCTCCATTGAATTATGCATCTTTCCAGAGCACATAGTCTGGAGTGATGACCCCAATTGCTATAAACCAGGAACAACTCTGAGTGGGAGCCATAAGAAAAAGGTAGAATGTCTAAAAATAACCTACTGGAGGAAAGGTACCATTTGTAACCATCTAAAAATTGCTATAAGAATGCATATATCTATCACAGCTACATGAGAAGACTAGAAAGAAATACATTAAAATAATAACATCGGTTAGCTTTGTTTTTTGGACTCTATGATATTTCAATTTTTATTTGCTTTGGATGTTTTATATTATAAGAATTTCTTTACAAAATAAAAGCAGATTACACATTAGAAACGATGAACTAAAATATAAACTGATGTAATATTATCTCATAATTAGTTTGCTTAAAATATAAAGCATACATACATGTGTCATCCTGGAATTATCCTTTCTAAGGCTAAAATAAATGTCACTCCTCTAATAAAGTCTTGCACCCAGGAATTTTTCCTAGGAAACAAATTTTGTTTAGCACTTTCATAAATGATTAGCAATGCAGGGAGACATTTTTCAAGTGTGTAGATGGCTCTGGATGGTTTACTAAATTGGAACAAAATGACAAAATGATGGGAAGAATTTGAAGAGTGATCAAACAATAATACAACCTAGGCAGAAGTAACCAAAGAGTTTCAAAGTGGACAAAGTAAAGGAAAACTTGAAGCGGCATTTACAAAGTTTATGTGGTTTCTGCTCCTGAAGAAATTACAATCTCGATAAGACAAGGCATGGGGCACTGATTAAGGCAGGGAAATGCATTTGATCTTACTATACAAATACATTAACAGATTGGGCAAAGATATTTTTACGGGAGACAGATATGAGTCTAAACTCATTTAACATTCTTTAGAAAGGTTTTATTTTGGCTTTGAACAAAATCTTTACATAAACCCAAAATTAAACACCCTTCCTACTTACTATATTCCAGGTTTAACTCATGTTTTCCAAAAGGTGGGAGGTGGGGTGGGGAATATAGAGATCAACTACACTCCATAACCCTTACTTAATATACTGTTATTGCCCTCCTCTCCACATCTGTGTTAACATCTATTCTAATGTAACGCAACTATTAAATATTTAGACAGTGAGGCCATCTGGCAGAGCCTATATGAGAATCTCTACATTGCCCAACATACTAGGAACCACTTGAACTACATATTTAAGAAAAAAAAGGTGGGGAAGAATTATTCGATCACACAAACTATCCCAAAATATAAAAACAGTATCAAACAACGTATCAACATCTGAAAATATCTGCTCTATCTACTAAAGTTTGATACTTATCTAATCATATATATTTTTTTCATTTTATTCATTGCTATGTCTCCAGGCCCTGAAAAAATAGATGGCATATATAGTAGCCACTTAATAAACTAAATAAATTAATGAATAAAGGAAAAAGATTTTTGTATGTGAGAAACTTCCTGAGTGAGAAGAGGTAGCTCCAGGCACCCACGGTGCCAACTATTGGGTTCTCTTAATAGGAACACCTTATCTTTATCTTTGGGTCCATCCACATTCTATCATTCCTCAAAACTCTTGTCATGACCTATATCTTTTCTTAAGCTCTCCCAACCACTCCAGCCTTCACTGGTCTCCCAACTTCACTTCATCAGCCCATCATATAACTTTGTTTAGCTCTTTACCATTGTTTATTGTTGATACACATTTTCTGAATGGATTGTAACCCTTTCAAGCTGTTTCTTCTCCCTAATTTATTGATGCAAAGATTAATTAAGACATGATCTCTGCCATTGAGGGGCTTAGAGTCTGGTAGGACCATGTATGTAAAATAAATGAGTTGAGCATGTCAAGCATTGTACATGCTATGGGGGACATTCGGGTTGGCCTCCTTAACCACCATTCCACACTCCTCTACTTGAAGAGATGGAAAGCTGGTTCCTACAGTTCCCATATGCACTTGAAGCTAAGTTTCTAAATCTGAGCAAGGACTCACTAGATGTAATTGAATGATGGTTTAAAATGAAAGTGAGGTGTCAACCATCTTCCTGCCTCTCTTGATACTGGCAAGCAAGGTCATACAGAGGTATTTGTGGTGACTGGACCCCACACCCCAGAGTCTAATCACTAGCTTTATGGCTGTGGGAGGAAGTGTGGCAGCAATAGCAGTTTCTGACCTCCGGGCAACACCTATGGTTGTGTGACCTTCAAATCAATAGCAGTGGCTTTTTAAGTTCTGTTCCTACTACCCTATGAGCATCCACTTTTCTGAATTAAATTCTGCTTGAAATCACTAGTGTTTCCCATCTTGCACTGAACCCTGATTGATCCACATGGTATGATACATATATATAAAGAATAGAGTAGGGGCACTAAAAAGAGAGCAAGTAGCTCTCCCAGAGGCAAAGAGCAGAGAGGAAAGCATTAATAGAAAGATAACTGTTCAACTGAGCCAGGCAGATGAGGAGTGGAAACATTCAACGTAACCCTGAGCACATAGTAGTAACTCATAGAATCACAGAATGTTTATAGTAGGAACTTAGAGAAGACCTACTCCAGTACCTTTACTTTAAGATAAAGAAAAAGACAGAGAGGGAGAGGGAAGTTATCTGAAAAATAGAAGGTGTGAGTCCAATGGGCAGCAGGGCCCAGGGCAGATATCAACTTGAATGATCCTGTAATGTTTATTAACCAAATTATTCAGAAGAAGTATATAGGTATTTCACTTCTTATCTAAAATAAAAACCACAAAGGTCAACATGATGTTATGATTGTATTTCTATTGATAGTTTTTAAAGGATTTACACAATAGTTAAAAACAAGCAGAAAATACTTTCAAAGTTATGTTGAAATGGAAGCCTTAGTAATAACAGATGAGAATAGAATTATTCTAACCACTGAATCAGTATTCCCCCCACCCATTGCCTATTTTTAATAAACGTTTATTGACTACCTCTATTTCTCAGCAAATCTAATTCCCCCTCTGAATATATTGGACTGGCCCAGCATTGCTCTCAATCAAACAACACAAAATCAGTGTAGGCAGCATTTACATCTCCATTTATTTTGTAAAGCTCCTTCAAAAATATTCACTTATGAATCAACCACACCTCTTTAAGAAAACATACCAGCTTAATGTTCTTCGTGACACTCCTACGTCCATGAATAAATCGATTTATTTGAAAAGGCTCCTCCTTCTATTTTGAGTATGAGACTTTGTCTTCATTCAAAGAGTCAACAGTCTCTTGCTTTGCAAACATTTAATTTACTGACAAACACTGGAATCTTACACTGGTGTGCCTTATTTCTGGAAGAGATATCAAAAATTTCCTGATCCAAGACTCTGATTTCAAATAGTTTGTGTTATTATCCTCATTTTACTGGGGTAAGGAAGCCCCACGAGATTAAATTCCTCTTATAAAGTCATAAAGCTAGTCAGAGGCAGGGACAGTGTCAGCCCTCACATTTCCTTTTCTTCTCAATTTCAACACAGGAACTCATTGCTCAAGTCCAACCTCACTCAAAACCTGAGCCATCCCTAACTGAGGCAGGCACTCTATTTGGAGCTCTGTCCAGGATCCAAGTACCAGTGGCCTACTGTAGGCCCCAAGTACCTGCAGATCTACAGTCTTCAGACTTCGTCCAACCTTTGTCATGATTGTTAAATCCTTATGGATGGATCCCTGTCTTTTCTTATTTGCATCCCATTCCTTCTGGTGTGATTGAAGCCTTGCATGAGCTTCAAGTCTGTCTTTGGTGGTTGAGGGGAAATGCTGATACTCTTAATCCAATATCCCAGAGGCTATAGCTTGCCCCCTGGACCCCCAGTGTTGATTGGGGTGTTGCTCCAAACAGAAGAAACCATCCAGAACTATGACGCTGCCGCAAGACTTCAAATGTAACAACTGTCCAGACAGCATTCTCGTAGAACAGGATGACTTTCACAAAACAACTAATTAAGATCCAAAGACAATATTAGAATTTTTACTTTTATTTGTTTTTGTTATATTAATTCCACTTAAATTTATATTTGGGGATGTGTTGTACAATAGATGTATGCACTAGCAAAGTAGTCCATATAATTATTTAATAAATAAATGTAGAAATTTATATTAGAAGTGCATGCTGAAAAAATATGCACGATCAAGAAAATTTGGAGATCACACTTTAGGAACATATGCAGCAGGGCCCAATCCACCTGAGTGGACCCTTTGGATGTTCTAAATTGTAAGCTCCATAAAGGTATGGTTTATGTCTCTTTGTAGACAGCAAGCTCATACCTAGCACTGTGCAAAGAACAGGATTTCAACAAATCTTCATTGAATGAATGAATCGATGGATCAATAAATGAATTTAAACTAGCCTAAATCAAAATAGTTACCAGGTATCTTTAGATACTGTAGTGGGTTGAATAGTGCCCCTTAAAATTCATATTTCACTGAAATTCTAGAATGTGACTTTATTTTGAAATAGGGTCTTTGCAGACGTGCTTAAGGTAAGAATTGAAATGCAATCATATTGGATTAGGGTGGGCCCTAAACCCAATAAGAATGTCTTTATAAGAGACAGAAAAGGGCACACAGAAACAAAGAAAAAGGTCATGTGAAGGCAGAGGAAGGCAGGTACTGGAGTGACGCAGCTCAGCTACAAGCCAGGGAAAGCCTGAGGCCACCAGAAACTGGAAAAGGCAAGGAGGGTTTCTTCTCTAAGAGCTTCAGAGGAACCATGGTCCTGCTGGCACCGTGATTTTGGACTTCTAGCCTCCAGAACAATGTTTCTGTTGCTTTAGCATCAAGTTTGTGGTAATTAATTATGACAGCCCTAGGAAACTAACACAGATACTATATTTTGGATACCAGGTCTCTTGTCCCAACAAATTCAGTCCAATTAGATTTGACTCACATGCCATTCTTCATTGGTCTATTGTAATGAAGCCAGCACACCCTCCAGTAGAAGCCATTCGTGATATGGAAGGCAATACCAGATTTAGTTCCCCTAACTCTTGGGATAGCATTCTGCCCAGTACACCTAGCCAGAGAACTTATCTGACAAGAAAAAATTCTCAAAAGGTCAAAGGGGTGGATATGCATTCTGGGTATAAACCTAAGAATTTGTGATATAACCTGAAACTCTTTGCTTTTAAAATTACTTATGAGGTTAAGCTTCTGATGTCTGATATATACTGGTTCCATCCAGTTAACAGCAATCACAAGACTTGCTATAGTTTTATTTTGGTAACTGATCTTCTGGTCACGTCAAAAACAAGGAAATAAAAAGTTGGGTTGGTTTTTTTGTAGCTCACTTTTGTCATCATTTAATATTACTGAGAATTCATCATGTGCATGTATTTGTATAAATAAAAATTTACTTAAATTATTAATCCATAAAATTATTTAAAACCTTCAAAAGGAGAGTCAAATTCCATTCTACTTGTGGCAAATATTTTTGATTTACCTTTCATCTTCCCCATTAGCTTGTACAAACAAAACCATTTGCTTAAAACAATAAACGACTGGAATTTCTTTTATGTACTTTAGAGATAACTTATATGAACATATCTGTGACTTTGCTTGGCAGAGAAGAGGCATTCAGGAAGTGTTAGAGCTGTTTTCTGGATTAAAAAAGAAAATTAGCGTTCAGAAATACCCCTCTGAATTTAGATATTCTTTTGCTGGTTGTTATTAGTTACTATGGATGTGATTGTGATTGAAACTATCATATCTTCTGGATCTTGAGCTTATTTACAACTATGCTTGATTTTGAGAACCCAGAAAGAACATTATTGGTGATGTGGAAATGTCAGGAGTCTGCAGACATGATGGAGTCACATTGGGTGTGGCGATCACAAAGAAAGGTAATATTAAGCCAAGGCAAATGAACTCCAATCTGTAAAACACAAAATTTTAAAAGTGAGGAATCAAAAAGGAGGCATCATCCCAATGGTAATTCTGAAAAGGAAGAAAGATTAAAAAGGGTAGAAAGACTTAGCAGAGAAATTCTGGTGAAGATAACCACAAGTGATCAGAATTCAGTTAGGCTGAAATCCGTAAACTTGTATTGAACATGTCCTATGAGCCAAGATATTGGTGAAAATGAGTAAACCATGGAGCCCTGAGCTATAGGCTAGTGAATTCTTAGAATCTTTTTGAGAAAGAAAAGAGGGAGAAATCTGAAGAAACTTTTGTGTCTACACATGGTACAATTGGTTGAGCTCTACTTTAAAAGGAAACCCCAGGCCTCAAGCCTTCAATGTATTTATAAGGGTTCACAGTACCTGGCATGCATTTTTGAATACACATAGAAAATTCCCAGTAAATGAGTATGTTTTTGTGTGTTTTACTTAATCTTTGAATTAACAACTTGTGAACAAATTGGTTATTCATCCAAAGATGAAAATCACATAGACAGAATCAAAAACAAAAATACAAAATAATAGTGGCAAGCAGGCCAATATCCATATGTGACTTTAAAAACAAAACGAAGAATCTGAAGATCACAAGATGAAGATGGTTGAAGTGGTGTCTGGAGACAGAGGCAGCAGCCTTGGGGGCGGCCCTTATTTTCTCTGGATGGTTCAGGTTGACTCAGGCCACCCTAGATGACAGCCAATCAAATGGGCTGACCTGGAGGTGTCCCAGAAGAAAGTGCATGGGGTTCATGTTCTATGAATTTGTCTTAAGCATGGCCTAGTTTGACATTTTTATCAATTACCTGGCTGACAATATAGAAAAAAAGATTCTATGAAATGTCATAATGTCAGAAAGTCATTGGAGCAAAGAGAGGATTCAAGCATCAAATGTTGGAAACAATCAAAAATTATACTGATTGGCTAAGTCAGTGTGTGTAAATTCATACAAAGAGTGTAAAGTTTCATGTTGGGTTCAAAGAGTCAACCACATTAGTACAAGATGGGCGATCTAGCTGCTAGAAATTTACATTGCTATTTATTTTTTTCTTGATCATTAATTTATATAATTCAGACACACACACAAGCACACACACACCCATCTGAGTCTACATGTAAAAAAATACATTGCCAAAATTAAATCCTCTTTTATCCTATACTGTTCACATTTCATGTGGTCTATTGTGCCCTGTTCTGAGTTTATTAAGAAGGCCTCTGAAGGATCTGGAAGCAAGGAATTGGAAGGGTTTCTCCCAGAGAAGGAGTCAATTCAGGGACTCGGTAGTGTCCTCAAACAGCTGAAGGTATCAGGGGGAGGAAGGACTTGACTATGTTATTATAGAGGGTAGAAGAAAGACAATGGACAAAAGGACAGGACACGCTTCAGTTCTATATAACAAGTCATGTTCTGTCATTAGAGCTCTTCAACAAGTCTCTGCCTGCCTTAGTCCTGTGCCACCGGAAGCATTCTAGTAGGAGCCGCGTGACATTGACAACGAAAGAGCATGGATAGTTGACTCTTTATGTCCTTTTCTGCCCTAAGGTAAATAGCACAGATAGTAGGAAAAGTGTGGAATAAGAAAAGTATATATCCACATACATGCTATCTCTGTAATGTCAGACAGCCTTTTAAACCTCTACCTCACTGTTTCCAGGAAAATTAGATTAAATAACCTGTATAAAGCACCTGACACATAGTGGATGCTAAATAAATCACGGAAAAATATATAATTATTATGATAGTAATTATATAGTCTCTACAGAGTAAAACTGGCAAATATCTTAAATATCTACCAATAGATAAAGGTAAAGAAATACAGAGAAATCAGGTCATGTTCTTGGTGATTTCCGATCCTACCTCTATCCTGCAAAACTACAGGTCACCCCATGATTACCTTCTGACTGCTTAAACAAGTGATCTCTGTCTGTAGAAAACATTTACTTGAATTAAAATATTCTCACTTCACAGATGAGTCAGTTTGCTGGTAGAAATAAAAAGCAGAATCAATAAATTAATTAAGATTCAAATTCTAGTTTCAGACACGTACTTTAAATATAAGGATGTAAAAAGACATAAAATTGAGGGTGGCGATTCTTTTTTTCTTAAATGTTTTTTTCCTACAAATATTATCTGCAGAAGTGACCCTTTACAGAAGGAGAAATGTATCATTTAAAATATTCTTTAGAAGTTAACCCATGAAAGTTGAAACTTGGTCAATAACCTTGGAAATTGCTCTACCTTTCAGCTTTCCCTTTGAAGAAATGGACAGTCTTTAGATGGGTTAGCTTACAGACTAATTTTAAAAATTTGTTGAAACGTCCTTTAACTGATAGTGAATTAAGCTTTGCAGTTTAAAGATTGCATCCTTAAGAGCAGGTGAAACTGTGCTGAGTATTCCCATTACGAACTTACCCAGTAAATCACAGCTAAAATATTCACAATAAAAGCATTTATTCTGGGGAGAAACATGCTTGAACACAGTGCTAGAAAAAAAAAAAAATTGCCCTAGTGTAGACAGAGTGAGGAATTTCGCTTTACTCAGAGAACTTTGCAAAACAGCCCAAAATTATGCACAAAAAATTATTTTGAAGAAACTTCACATAAACTTTTTTTTCAATTTTGAGAGCAGATGAAAGACATTTGCGAAACGAAAAGCAATAGCTGTCACCTGGTCTGTGAACTCTGCTGATTCCAAGGATCTAGGTAAAACCAGCATAATGAGAACTGATTCCTGGACAACAGGAGAAATGAAGCTTAGGCGAAGATATTAGAAAGTTAATCCAAACAATGATTACCAGAGACAGACGAATAGAAACAAAATAAAGAGGAAGGCACAGGCAGGAGGGGGACATGGGGAGAAAGGGAAGAACAGTGACATTTGGTGATGAACCATATGTGCGTGGTTTGAAAGACATGACTGAATTGTTTTCGGTGCAGTATTATTCTGACATTTAGAATGAGGCAATTTTCCATTTCCATTAATGTACTGCCAAATAGAAGGGGAACTGTCGCGAATTAAAGACTAAAGAAAGCTGTTCCTCAAAGTTGAATTAAATCATTGCTGATGAACTCATTAAGAACAAATTAACAAGGTAAATTGTACCAGGATTAACCAGCAAGAAAACCCAAGTAAAATTATACAACTTCACTTAGCTTCTAAACGCTCCAACATTAAGCTCTGCCAGCACATGACGTGAAAGTGCGAGATCTTCTTTAGTCTCTACGAATCTCTCGGTGTCCTCAGAAAGGACTCAGGGTCACCTCAGAGACGAGAACAAATTTGATGTAGTACCTCAACAGACCTCATAACAACCAGAAGATCTTAGGGGAAATAACTCCCCCATACCCACCCGCTCCAATTTTCAAACAGAAAAACAAGCTAAAAGTTGCCTACTTTGTGTTAAGTAAGATAAGAGACAAGACAGGTTGTCTCTGATCCAGGCTGGGCACTCAGCCTCTCTTTCTAATGTCAGCATAGAGGAGATTATTATAACTGTACAAATAAATCTCCTCATTTTACTTGAAATCATGTAGACGTGATGTTTTTGCCTTCCTCAGATGAGGGAACATTCTCTCTGTGGTCTTCGGACCCCTCTACAGGATTTCATGTTTTAGATGGAGGACCTGAAAAATTATCGTTAAGATAGTCCAATTCTCAAGATTTCAGGATTCCTACATCCTCCAAGGTGCTCAGGCCATTAGACACCCAGCTACAGAGCAACTCAGACTCATCATTTCTCTATTATTCTCAGCATTGACGCTCTGGGGATTGCAGATGAGCTGGGGAAAAAACAAAACAAAATGAAAAAGGCAATAGCAGAATACATATCACAACATGCTCCTTAATTTGTCCAATGGTCACGCTCTACATTTTCCTATCTTGAGCCCATGTTCCAGAACTCAGCAATAAAGTCCTGGAAGCTTTTTATTTGATGATACTCTGCCCTCTCATACCATATTCTTCACTGGTATGTTGATGGGTTTTCTTCTAGTCATGAAAATGGAGACTCAAATCAGAGCTCCCTGATGACCTGGGTCTAGGCCCTAACCCATCTCTTCCCCCATCACCCATGGTATTCCCATGGTACATTCTCATGTATGTACAAGAGGCACATAATAATGCTTTTTTTAGGTGGAGGAACTAATAATAATGTTGTATACTTAAATTGCAGAATTCCTACCCACATATCAACAAGTGGTCACTTGAAACTCCTGGAAATACTTGTTCTAACTTGAAATCAAGATAATAATAGAGGCATGTCTTAAAATCAAATTAATCTGCTCCCTTTTCTCTGATTTTTTTAATAACCATTAAAGTAAAGCTCAACGTCCTAAAAGTAATTTTTTCAGAGTATATTGCTATACGGCTTTTAAAATTTCAATTGATGCATTTCATTTATAAAAACCCCTTTTATGAGGACGATTTCAATTGGGTTCATTTTAAATGACTGAATCATTCACATTTATATGGCATTTTTGATCTCATGATCTCAAAGTCCATTTACGTGTCATTTATTTCTAATGTAGGGCAGGATGGAATTATTGTTCCCATTTTATAGTGACTGAAACAAATACCTGTAAATACATGCCTTTCAGTAAGCTACTCAGCCATGGGAAATTTGAGACTCAGGATCAAATCCATTATTCTTCTTCCAAGAAATCACAACATTTCCATCCCTTTATTTCTTAAAAGCTTATTTTGCTATTGTAACTTAGTTTCCCTCACAAAGCATCGAACTTCTGCTTATTAAATTTTAAGTGAAAATGTGCATATGAATTGCTCCACCTACTCCCCAAAAACTAATTTTCAAGGTCTGTGGATGTGGCCAATTGCTTTTAAATCAGTGTTAAAATAACTTCTGCTGAAGTCTGCATAGGTATCTGACTCAAAAGTTGTAGTCCCTTTAAAGTAATTAAAAGAACTGTTAAATCCTGGCAAGGGCAAGCTGCCTCGCCGTTTCCATATTGAAGATTCCAGCATGGAAAACTATTATGTCTGGACACGTTCCCCCAACTTTGTTTATAAACACTAAATTCAATATATCTTAATCAGAGTCTATGAAAGCAAGCTGAACTACCTTTACTTTTAAATCAGACAATTCCACTTGCTTTTGCAATGGCTTATGGTTGCAACTTACTAATCTGATTATCATACCCACAGAAAAATTGACCTCAGCAAAGGAGAAGTTTCTAGAGAAGAAATCTAAAAAAAATCATTTGCTTTGTTTTGTTCATCTGTGGTTATTTTTCAGTTTTATTTTATTTTACGATTTTTCTTATAGATGAACCAAAAAATGTTTGCTGAAACAAAAATCATTTAAATAAAAGAAACTAAGTCAACTCATTTGAAAATGTTCTGGCCTAAGGGTGCATCTTTCTAGTTTTATTCCTTGCCCGTACAAGGTCTGGCCTCCTATTGACTGTTCTTTCCTGAAACCAGGATGCTTCATTTGTAATCTAAGTAAAGTCACCAAGGACCGTAAATAGTCTCCTGACCTCCTTGAGGCTGAGATCCATGCTCTGTTAGCTAGCTAAGCAGAGCATAGTGAAGGCCCATCTAACCTTGGGTACATACATTTCCAATGATTATTGCCTAGATTCACGCTTACAAGGAGACCCTGGGATACCACAGGAAGATGCCTTTCTCAGTCCTCTGACTTTATAAACACTTTCTTCATCAATGGAATACTTTGATTAGAACCTTTTCTAAAGACCCCTTTATGCTTTCCTCCTTGATTTGCATTTACATTTTCTCACTTTACCATAATAATATTTACAATTTTAACAAAAATAAAGATGTTAGATTATTTTTATTTAAAAAAATATTTTTGTCTCTAAATAGTGTGAGACAGACAGCTTCATTTGCACATGACTGGCTCTTTACTTACACTATGAAGGTAGAAAGAGCTTTCCTCTAATACTGGACTTGGATTCTATTAATTTAAGAATAAAGAATTTTTGGGGGGGCTGGCCCCAAGGCTGAATGGTTAAATTCGCACACTCCACATTGGCAGCAGTCCAGAGTTTTGCCTGTTCAGATCCTGCGCGCCAACATGGCACCACTCATCAGGCCACGCTGAGGCGGCATCCCACATGCCACAACTAGAGGGACCTACAACTAGAATATACAACTGTGTACTGGGGGGCTTCGGGGAGAATTTAAAAAAGAGAGAGAATTTTTAATCTTTATGATAGCCCAAAATGACACTGATCCTAAGGGAGTATGTTAGTAGCCAACAGCCAAGGAGAAACTTATGTCAACTAGTTTGCCCCTGAGCACACTGGGCTCCTGCAACCCCTTCAGGCCAATTGCCACAGGTTGCGTTCCAACATAATGACATTCCATAGGTCTTTGGGCTTTCACATAATACATCTCATGTTCTACCTCTTCAAGATACTCTTCAGTCTTCTCACTAGTTGTGAGAATCCCCAAAGACCTTTTGATTCTTCTTCTTCATAGTTTTCTTTGGCAAGTCATGTCTATTTCCATTATAGCTGATTATCATGTTTGGTGGGATCTAAATTTGAACTTCTTTACAGAAAAATAAATTTTTTCTAATTTCACATTTGAGGAATATTGTTTTATTTTCTACAGAAGTTTCTATAACCTTAAGCTGACTTCAGCACACAGTTTCCCTGCTGGCACTTCTCCAAGTACAAATATTCCCGTTGAGAGGCATTCCCTATGGTGGTATTACATCTTGACACCTCACCACCTGAGACTGATGACTCTCCTTCCAGATATTTTATTCATGTCTCTTGATACCCACCACTAAATTCTTTTCCTCAGAGCTGGCTCATCTTACATCATCAAGACAACCCCACACCCAATTCTCTAGCTGCAACCTCCTGTGTCTTCTAGTCAGTACATACTATCTCTGCTAAGACAAATCTCCTTTCCGATTTAACATTTAGTTCCTTCCCCAAATCCTTGCATTAGCTTTCTAAAGTTTTCCCCAATTGGCATGACCCAGACAAATCAGATCACTTCTTCCTGCGTTGTATCTGCAACCTACTGTCATGTACTGTCTTCCCCAGTGCCATTTGTGTATTTGTGTATTTCCGTGTCTGTCATATTTGCCCCACAGCCATAGAGATATGATAGTAACATCCTTAAAGATAGGAGAAAACTGATCTCACTAATTGTTTACTACTGCTAAGCACAGTGATAATGAACTATTGCCCCTCCCTCTTTCAGATTCTCGGAAATTCAAGGCTTTGTTCTTTAAACAACATTGTCCTCCCATGTCTCACTCTGGATCTCTCTAGATGAGTAATACGCTCAATTAAGAACCTGAGCCTAAATCCTCAGCACACACTAATGATAGACATAGGAAGCTCACCATGCATCCAGAAGTCATCCTGCAGGAAAGAGGAGCAGAATGGTGAAAAGTATAATTGGTGGAGTTAGAGATACTTGAGTTTGAATCTCAGTTTTGCTACTTACTAACTACATGATATTGCACAAATGACAAACTTTCTGAGCTTTGATTTCTCCATCCATAAGGTGAAGATAATAATAAAGCTACCTTATATCCTGACATTTTGCATGTGAAGCACATTTAGCATATCTGCCATATAAGAAGTACCGATATACCTGTCAATAAAATTTCACATACCACATTTGACCATCTACTGTTGTTCTAAAGTCATATTATATTTTAAGGCAATGTAAAATATTATAACCAAGAATATCCCCAAAGGAATATTTTCAAAATATATATTAATAGAATCTATGACAAATTTCATAGTTGAAAGAGGCTCAGAAGATTAATTAGCTGTTTGAGGCTCACAGTTGGTTTGTCATGGAGTCCTGGGCAAGAACGTTAAGTGCCTGACTCCTGGTCAAGTATTCTTTTACCATTTAGAACTGGAGGTGATCAACTTTTCTCTAAAAATTGTTAATAGTTTTTATTTCAGGAAAAAACTGCATTTTTTGGAAATAGAAGTAATTCTGTATGATTAACCTGGAAAACCAACTGAGTTTCTTTGAAAAAATTATGGTCAAGTTTTAAGGTAAAATGCCCATCAGCTGCCAACACAACTTCAGCTACAACAAATGTCTGTGGTCTGGAAAAGAGTCCACTGTACATCCTCCACTCAGCACAGACCTCTGACTCATAATAGAGTCATTTCTTCTCATTGAACTTTTCTTTTGTTGTTATTACTGAGCATTGTAATTAAACATTCTTCCTGAATCTGCTTGGCAGCTGCCACTGTGTTCTAAGGAACCATTCATAGCCCTGTGTATTATTATCCTAATCCTCAATTATAAAGAAAACGACTTTATGCCAAAAATCAGATACGAATACTGAAAAGGCTTTACATTTTGCTTTATTAGAATGAGCATTAATTGACATATTGGGAGTGGCAGTGGGTCCAATTCTTTAAGACACTAGGACCTCTGTTAGGTTAAAATAAGCATGCAATTTTGAGTTCTACTTGAGTTATATTCAGCTTATGTGTTAACTTCAACATAGCTTGGGAAGCATTCACTGCACTGAATATTCATATGGTGTGCATGATACAGACACTGAACCCAATTTAGTAAATGAATACTTGTAATTTCACCAAATCCCTGCCGAGAGATTATTATGCAGATTTATGAAGGAATATCACTGAAGCAATTCTTGGCTATGTCTTCAGTCACAAAGGACTCAAAGTATGTAAACCTCAAATAATTTCCAATGTATTTACTGCTACCGGTTTCATCTTCTGAACTTTTCTGACATTACCTCTCACTTTCTGCTTCATCTCTAATTTTCCCTTCAGTATTCTTGCCCTTGAGCAAAGAGCCAGCATCACAACACCTACGAGCACTGCCAAGTTCCTCCTGACAATATCCTGGCTGCCATAATGCCAGCAATCTGTTCCAATCCTGTCACTGCAAAATCTCATTAAAGGCAAAAGGATGCCCAGTCACAAGCATATAGGTACGCAGAAAGAGCAGGCTCATGTTTCCCGGAGTGGCTATGCCCTGAGCTGGGCCCTCCTGATGTCTTCCAAGAAATCACATGTTGGCAAAGAGTTGGGGTCAGAGTGCAGAAGCTGGTGTCAGTTGTGCAAACTGCAGTAAAGTGACCTAATGTACCCATTCCTGTGAGGGATGTTTAACATGTTACAGAGATGAGATTCTTAAGCAGCACATTTTCCCAAAGACAGATGCAAAAGGAGATGCAACACAACCCAGCTGAATAAAACCTGGAATGCATACCAGGAAACCTGGGGTCTAGGTCAAACCCCACAACTATCTTAGGGTCACCCTAGAAAAGTCACTTAAACTCTCTGCATCTCACGTTCAAAGGATATCCTTAGGCCATTAAGGATATAAGGATATCCCTAGGCCATTGGGATATCCAAGTCTTCAGTTCTATGACGATTTTCTACAATTTACCAATGGAAAAAAAATCCATACCTTTATAAGTTTATCACTTATAAATTTCTACAATTTACCAATGGAAAAAAAATCCATACTTTTATAAGTGATAAACCCCAACTCATACTACAAATTAGCAAGAGATCCAGAAATATGTACTTCCAGGAGCATCATCTCATGAAATGAGACATACTTAAGTCCATGCAATAGTTCAGTTCAGATCTAAAAAATTATCATCACATCTCAATGAATGTGTATTGGAAGTTTATAAAAATTTCAAATAATTTGGGGGTAAATCTCTTTATTACAACTTGCAGAGTCATCTTACTAACATCAATCTCTCTACTCTTTTTCTCTCTGCAGCCCACTGGAATTATCTCTACTTTACTTGGATTAAAACCAAAAAGATATTTCTATAACAATATAGACTACAACACAGGATTATAGTTAACAGCTTGGGCTTTGGAGTGAAGCAGCCTATAGTTCTAAACACAGCTTCTTCACTCTCTTAACTTCTCAGAGTCTAAATTAGACTAGGACCTACCTCTTTGGGGAGATGTGAAAATTAACAAGCTATTGCAGGTAAACTTCTCAGCACTGGGCCTGGCACTTAGTAATGCTTAATACACTTCAGTTATTATTATTGTTATTACAGCAAAGAAATTCCATGGCAGTTTTTGTGAAAATACCACGGTGTGAGATACTGTTGCAGTAGCAATAACCCTTGTGGAAAAAGGGTGGAAGAGAGGTTGGACAGAACTGGACTTTTTCTTGGTTTTGATATGTATAGCTATGCAGCCTTGGATGAGCTAGTTAACTTCTCAAAGCCTTAGTTTCTTCATTGGTAAAGCAGAAATAATAACACTAACATTTATGTGAAGATGCAGTAAGGTAATACATGAGAAAGAAGACACTGAGGGAGACTTTTTGCATTCACCTGAAGTCTACAAAGCAGCCCACATCTGAGGACCAAGGCTTAGAACCACTTACTTGCAGGAGTGGTCAGCCATCAGGCCACAAGGTCTTCCAGGGCCTCCTAAAAAGGAGCAAAAGCAGTCTGACCACAATCAACCATAATAACTAGACCCTTGTTAATCAACATATGGTTCATACACCAATAGCATCAGCATCGCCTCAGAACCTGTTAGAAATGCAGAATCTCAGACTCATCCCCAGAACTATGGAATTAAAATCTTCAGTTTAATAAGTTCCCTGAGTGACTCATCTCATGTACATATTAAGGCTTGAGAAACACTTGTCCAGACAATCTATATAAACTGTAGTCTATACAAGCAAAGGGCAGGTGAGGAAAAAGAGAAGAAAATCTTCAGACTAGTGAGCGAAAATCTTTAGCTCATTGAGGGGCAGGGTGGACAATGACTATGGGTTTTTTCTCCCCTCCAAGGGGCACACTTTAATGATGTTGGGTAGGGGTTAGGTAGGTGGGACACTGCTGTGAACTGAAACTGAATGTTTGTTTTTCCTGAAATTCATATGTTGAAACCTAACCCCAATGTAATGGTGTTTGGAGGTGGAGCCCTTGGGAGGTGATTAGGTCATAAGGGCAGAACCCTCATGAATGGGATGGGTGCCCTTATGAAGGAGGACCCAGAGAGCTACTTCACCCCTTCCACCATGTGAGGACACAGTGAAAAGACAACCATCTGTCTTGATGTTATAACCACAATTTGGTTCCATGTCTATGCCCTTTACTTAACAGCTGAATCCTTCAAAATCATTGAGTACATTATTGCTCTCTGTCTCAGGTGCAGGAAAACACAGTGAGTGTGAAGAACTCATGAACATAAGTTAAGGGAGCCTGTATTTTCACAGTGTCTCCATCACCTACTTTTTGTATTTCCTTCCAAATCGCAGATCCTGAATTTTGAATTGCCATTAAAAAAGAGGGAGTAAAACTTGGCTCTACAGCAATAGTTACAATAACTTTTAGATAATAGTCCTTTAATCAACGTATGTCACGGTCACCTCTCTTCTGATACACCATCTCCAAAAGTAAGTGTGCAGGAGGATTGGCATGAATCAGAGACAACCCACAAAATTCACTCTGCATGACACCACTTGTAAGCATTTCCAAGTCTGTGGAGGCATAGGAAATACACACTTCATTTTTAACTACTGTATTCTTACTACTCTTCCTACCCCTTTCTACAGCAAACCATAACTTCCACCACCTTGCTCTCTTTTGTCACCGTCTCTAACCGGTATTCCATGATAAAACAATAAGAGCAGAATGGACTTATTCGCATTCTGTTTTCTACTACCCTCCAGACTTGAGCATCTCTTTTCTTTCTCCAGTAATTTTAGAACATGCTCTTGAAAATTCCTTTCCCTTCTTTGTATTTATTGTGCCGTGTGTGTATGATGGGTTGGTCGTGAGGAAGGGGTCATGGAAAGCACCCAGGAATCTGCTCCCAATTCCTCTCAAAGCCACCTTCAGCTAAGCATTAAAAAGAAACAGAAAGGGCTCCACTTCCAAATAAGTGCAGCCTACTTGTTCCACACTGCACTTTCCGTGCAGCCCACCCCTCAATGGCCAATTACAGAGGCCTGCTAATGACTCTCAGACTTTCAGAGCTCGTTTCCAAGAGATCCTGCAATGCTACACACTTCACTAAATACCACATGGATTCACTCCCTTAGAGTCACTTTGCTAACCAAATGGGAAACAATCATCCTAAACAGAAGAGTGTTTTAAACATGGTACAAAAGGGACTTACAGAGCAAGTACAGAGGGAAAGAAGTAGTTTATATGTCTAGGGATACTGGACACACACAAAAATTCTTGGAAATGTGCAAGCAACTAATGAGAAAGAAAACAAAGGAACAAACTTGTTACATTTCATAAAAGGAGAGCATGGTGATAAAATTTTAAAAGAGCAACAAAGCAGGATTTGTTAGTTAAAAATGAGCATTTATATATAGAGTTTTTGGCCTAAAGAAAATCAGTACTGGGGCCAGCCTGGCAGCACAGTGGTTAAGTTTGTGTGCTCTGCTTTGGCGGCTTGGAGTTCACAGGTTCGAATCCCGGGCGCAGACCTACATACCGCTCATCAAGCCATGCTGTGGTGGCATCCCACATACAAAATAGAGGAAGATTGGCACACATGTTAGCTCAGGGTGAATCTTCCTCAAGAAAAAAGAGGAAGATTGGCAACAGATGTTAGGTCAAGGCCAACCTTCCTCACCAAAAAAAAAACAAAAACAAAAAAGAAAATCGATATTAAGAATGAAAAACAGTAAAATAAGGGAAAAAATGGAAAAGAAGAAAGCTACCTTTTGATTTGGAACATTTATTTATTAATGCTTCTGTTATTGATATTGTTCTTCACTTCTAGAATTCAACCAAAATGAATTGTCACATAAGCCCAAATTGAGAGGCAGTCTACAATAACTGACTCTTAATCTTCAAAAGTATCAAGGCCATCAAAGTCAAAGGAAGACCAGAAAGACTGAGGAACTCTTCCAGATTAAAGACGACTAAAGAGACATGGCTTTTGAAGGCAAAACATGATCTAGCAGTTTCTTTTGTTAGAAATGACAATATTGGGACATCTGGAAAAATCTAATTAGGTATACAGATTAAGTAATATTAGTGTGTTGATGTTAAATTCCTGAGTTTAATATTTGCACTATGGTTATGTAAGAGAAAGTCCTGATGTTTAGGAAACACACAGTAAAGTATTTAGAAATAAAAGGGTGCTATAACTATATCAGCAACTTACTCTTGTAAAGTTCAGAAAAAATATTTATGAGTTGGTGCATATATATATGTATAGACGTATATCTGCATCCGTACATCTATAGAAAAAAAGAGAGAGTAGGAAAAGAAAATGTAGTAAAATGTTAACAACTGGGTGAAATATATATTGGAATTCTGTACTCTATTTGGGTGACTTTTCTGTATGTCTGAAATTATACAAAAAGTTAAAAGTAAAAATAGAAGAGCACTCAAGCATTTTGCATCCACTTGTTCAGTTTTCCAGCAGCTCCTGTTGGAAGCTTCGGGCACGACAGAGAAACTCAAAGTTCCTGTCTCACCTCCCACCCAGGACCTAAACTCCACAACCGCAGCAAGGGATAAAACTTGATTGGCAATATGTGCCAGAGATGTGCAAAAATACCCTTTCCTCCAGTCGCCTCTCTGCTCCAGAGGAGGGAGGAAGGGCCAGAAAGGAAGTCTCCTGTTCGGATCAGACTTATCCTGGCTGCCAGTACAGCTCTTCCCAACTTAATCTCTCCTTCTGCAAAGAAGGAAAATGAGCCTCATTTTGTACTAGGCTATTTCCATTTTAAATGTTCCCCAGTTGAAAATCTACAGGTTTCACAGTGATGTACTCACTTAGCACTTTCTCTACATAAGTGAGGCAGCTGTGAAAAAGGAACAAGAATGTCAAGCTTTGCTTCAGAAAGGCTAAGTTTGTGCCTTTTTGTCCCAGTTCTTCATTAATGAGCTGCCTTGCTTTGGGCAGATCACTTGACTTTTTTAAACTCAGTTTCCATAGCTGTAAAATAGAGGAATCCATACTTGTCGTTGCAAAGATGAAAAAAAAAAAGCAAAAACTGTACATGCAGCACTTTATAAACTATAACAGACCATGTGTTATTATTTACTTATATGAGTGTACCAAAGAAAGAAAACTCATCTTCTGACTCATCTTCTCTTGCTGTCTCTTTATGTATAGTTAAAGGTAATGATACTGCAAACCAGGTGTCTGGCTCTGAATAATTACCTTGGGGCTTTAGCCAGTCACAATTTTTATAACATACAAGCAGTATGCTCCTTGGGGGCCGTCTTCCTCTCTTCTCTTCCCTTAAGATTGGGACAAGTCTTAGTACACAGCTCAGAAAATGTTACCATTGTGCTAACCACTGCCTGAGTTGGTCATCAAGTAGGTACTGGTGTCTTATGGCTCACAACTCAACTTGTGAAGGACTTCAAAATGGCCTCTGCTGTCTGAGACAACAAAAGCTAGTCCAAGATCAAGTCCACCAGTGAATAAAGCTGACTGGGGAAGATACCTTCAGGCAGGAGGCCCAGGGGGCAATGGTGATCCATTATAATGACGCTGATGTCATTCTCTGGCCTTCTCTCTGTTAACTTCTGTACCTGTTGGGCCCTTGGGAAAAATGACTTTCCCAAAACTGCTTTTCTTGCCTCTGCCCAAGAGTTTTCACAAAAAAAGCTGAAGTTTCCAGGCAAATAAATAAGTAATATCAAAACAGAAAACCCAAGTGAGCTGGAATTGGCCGAGTTCTGTGACCTCAAAGAGCCCCAGCTCTACTTGGTAGCTTGTAGAGTTCCACGCTTTTTCCAAGTGTATTTGTATTATCATAATGGTTGTTTGGTGAGAGTCGGGGTGGAGCCAAATCTTCTGGGCAACTCAGTCTCTGGACCCCTGCCAGCCAGCTGGTCAGCTGGCAGTATCCAGGTCTTAAGACAAGGAGCTGTGCCGGGGATTTCAGTCCTATGCAAAGTCACCTAAGGTGAAGTCAGATGATTCAGCTCTTTTTTCGGCTGCATTTCCCAAAGGCTTTTCCATAGATGATACATGCCTCTGACAATGTTCTTCCTACCAAGGGTTTCTGCAGGCACGACTGGAAGCCCACTCCTTCATGACCAATGGTATGGGCATAACACATTTTCCCATCCTGTTCAGTCTCCCTGGGTCCTGAGTTTCCAACCCGGCAAATCCTCCCCGCAGACTGTTTAAATGAGCTGTCATCCCCGTCACACTGCTTAGACTGGGAACCTCTACTCGCTTGACCGGAGACTCATGGGTGTTTCAAAGTTTGGCACTAAGCCTTGTAAATGTGTCCAAGTTTCTATCTCTTTGACTTTATATATCCTGTTTGGATATCCTCCTCTCTCCCCCACCGACCCCCTAAATGGAATACTGCTGAAGAGACCATCTGCCACAAATGCCCAGACTCAGTGATCAAAATATTTTAGCTCCTTTCCCAGCTTGGTGTCAGCGACAAAATATATGAGGCTTGCAAACTGGCCCTTCAGTATTTAAGCCTCTTTAGAAGTCAGGTGACATTGCCATCCTATTTGTCTCGGCTAGCCATATCCAGAACACATCATGTTTTATGGTAAATTTCTCCTCATCAGACAAAAATTAAGTCTAAATATGAAAGGATTTGAGAAGAGGCACAGCTGTAGTCTTGTGTTTTGCCATATTATCTCAGAAAGATGAAAACTAAACAAATGACAAATAATGATCCTGGCAAGCCCACAGAGCCTGGGAGGAATTTGGATGTTGGGGAGAACCACCAGCTTTGGAAAGCCAACACCTGTTCTCAGATGGCCTGCAAGTCACACACTACCTACATGAAGTTATATTTACAGACCGAACAGCAAAGAGGGTGCTCTGATCTCTGACAAACCTAGACACTCGTCGAAGCCTGTCTGTCCCTCTCAGTGGTCAGTGAATGCCAAACTATGGAGTCGAGATTATCTCTAACTCGTTTTTACTTTAAATATCTGGTTCTGGAACAAGAACTGTCATTTTGAACTTTGACCTCAGGAACTGGTTGTGGGGGTAATGGAACAGTTCTGACAGACCCTAATTACAGTTCAGTGAATTCCACTCAGCAATATTTGAGGCTCCTCCAGCACCTTCTCCTTTAATCACAGGACAGTGCCCCAGAGATGGGCCTCAAAGAGCATAATTTTTGACACTGAGAGAGTCTACACGGCAACAACTAAAAGGATATTTACTATGTAACTCCTGCACCAAACCCCAAGAGGTATCATGTTCTACAGTCTCTGTCTGTTCTACAGAGAGGTTTCTGATGTGTAAACCATCATTTATGCTGTCTTTGATTCTTTCCCAATGACCTTTTTAGAATGGTGGCAGTATAACTCTCTCACTGTGGCAGTCCCCGACACCATTCGAGGACGGGCCTCATAAAGTTGGCCATTCACATTAATCGATCACCTTCTTATGGGAGTAAATCAAAGCAGTGAAGCTCAGGTTTCCTGGAAGTTGAAGGTCAGGAGGGAGAGGGCGGGTAACCAACCTTATCATAACAGAAAGCTCTGTAAAAAGTCTCCTTTCAGACCTTTTTGCCTATGCCCACTGGCTTTAGCAATGTAATATATTTGTGCTATAACCACGTCTCAGATTTCCTGGGTCACTTGTCCTCTAGCATGGGAGAGGTATTGACGTATGACATATGTCAGGCCATCCATCCTAACACTCAGACCAGGAAATACGGTTGTCATAGGAGTGGTTGTATGCATGTGCCAACATAGACTTTCTAGAAAAGTGAATGTGAGGTTTACCACACTTACAACAAACCCTTGGAATTCAGTTTCAACAGTTTCTACATTTCTCAAACAACCTCCAAAGGCCTGTGACATATAAGAAATAATCATTTTACTGAGGTTCAAATTTGACTCTTATGATGCAATCAAGTTGCTCGGGAGAAAGTCACTTAGCTAGAGAGAGAGACTAGTGGTTGCTCCTTGCCTCAGCTCCAAGAGGCTTTGTATTGGAAGGCAGGCAGAGAGCAATGGTTAAGAGCAGATTCTGGAGCCAGATTCACAGGATCTTAAGAAAACAAGGAGGCTCTGTGTGGTGATTACTCAACTAACTTTCACATGTAGGGAAATTTGGCAATATCTATCAAAATAAGTGCACTTTATGCTACGACCTAGCAATTCTGCTGCTGGGAATTTATCCAATTGAAACCTGTTTTCACATCCAAATGAAATAGCCAATGTAGAGAGTTATTTATTGCAACCTTCTTGTAAGAACAAGTGTTTAAAAGAATATCTAAATGTTCATTAACAGGTGACTGGCTAAACAAATTATGATATATTCACACAATGGAATATCCTGCAGCCATAAAAAGAATAAGGAACTACTTTACATCCTTACAAGGAGAGTCCCAACATATATGATAAAGTGAAAAACACAAAGGGCAGAACAGCATGTATAGAATGCAATCATTTGTGAATAAATATGTGTATGTATGCATGCGTAGAGTGTACATACAATACGTGTATACACACACACACAGTTGTACATAGAAAATGACTCTGGAAGAATACATTAGAAACCCAATCTGCCTATAGGGAGAACTGGCTGACAAGGAGGAAAAGGTAGAAGGAAGAATTTTCCCTGTATACTTTCTCTTATTTACTTTTGAATGTCTTCAAACCATGTGAATGTATTACTAATTCAAAGTAAATAAAATGAAATAAAGAGGAAGTGACTTAAATTGTTTATTTTTAAAGAATTAAAATAGAATGTGCTTATAGCTGCCTCTCCTCACGTGGGATTCTAAGTTTCTGGGGAGTTCCGAGTAGGGCCAAGGAAGCCCATGATTGTTTTGCTCATGAAGATCGAGAGCTAGATGAGGCATCTGAGACCTACCGGGAGTGGTGCCAGCAGAAGTGGGAACACACGTATTTTATAAGATTGATAAAAATTTTATTGGCCCAGAAATAGTTTTAGATCAATGTTCAAGTTGGGCGTAGGCCACTACTAAGCTTCATACCAGATAAGATACTGGACAATGGTATCCAAGGTGAAAATGGTTGTTAACTACAATCATATCCATGGCAAAAGTTTATGTAACGCATAAAACATAATAACAACTGATATACCACAAAAAACAATAATAGAGATGCTAAATTTTCTTAGATAAGCATCTTTGTTTTAAGGATGTCTTGTATGCATAGCATAAGAATCACAGGTGGGCATGCAAGTCCCAACTTAGGGCCCAGTGACTGCACCAGTCCCTTAGCCTCCTCAGCCCAGCTTTCCTCCTTTGTTAAGTTGACCTGCTGAGAGCATCAAATAAGAGCACATTCTCAATTATCAAAGAATCAATCACAGAAGCATGGTCTGTTCTTCCCAGTGAACAAACAGCAAAACCAAGCTTCTCTCCACAATATGTCCAACTCTCAGTTTGAGTCAAATGGATAAGTTTTATTAAGTCTTGAATGAACTGAAGGGTGCTGGGCAGAGACTCCAAAAGCAAAGGGTCTCTCTTTAAGCTGACGCTGCCACCAACTCATTGCCTGACCCTGCATGTCACCCAATTTCCTGGACTTCAAGTTCTTCATCTGTAAAGTGAGGGAATCAGTCTGCATAAAGTTTCCTGCCATTTCTAAAATTGTAATTTTTTGAGAAACTTTTATTCATGTGTTCTAGTATTTATTGAGGGCCTATGTGCACAGCACTGTTACTTTATAAATCTAAACTCAAAGCAACTCAAAATTCTAAAGGCAATTCAATTAGTAGCAATCTTAAATATAATTATTTGAGAATATTTGAGTTTACCTTCTTTTTCTAAATTCTTTTGAGAACTGAACGCCATATAAATGAAATTAAATACCAAAGAAAAAATATCAACTATTTCATTGTGCAAAGAAACCAAACATTTTTTTAACATATTTATTATTATTATTACTATTATGTTCCTTTACTAGTCATTTTAAATATCTTAAAACACATGCTCCCCTGCCCTCTCATTTTGGCAGTCACTCTCACTCCATGTCCAATTTGTAGGGAAGAAAAGGCTATTCTTTTTCCAGTGCATTGCTTTATTTTGTTAAGTAAGCCCCACAAGTGACATAAGAAGATTGGTTCTGGAGTCATTTATCTGTCATGGGGACACAGTGTCGTGCATAAAAAGATGGGGCAACAGCGCAACATGTTGTTGGAGTATTTTGTATGAAGTGTTGGAGTGTTTGTATGGAGTGTTCTATAGCTTTTGACTTACCATGTTCCAAGAGATTTTTTGTGGCTTTAAATTGATGGCATAAACAATGTCAAGAGACAAATGAGAAACTGAAAAAAATACAGATATTGTAAAAAGGTGCAACATCCTCAATGTACAAAGAGCTCCTATAAACTTATAAGAAAAATTATAATTTTTTGAGGTATTTTTATTTATTCATTCAACCAGTATTTATTGAGGCCCTATGAGCACAGCACTGTGCTTTATTAAAAGGATATTAACAATTAGCAAAGTAGGAGAGGTAAACGGCCAATAAATGTGTGAAAAGATGCTCATTCTCACTAAAATACATAAACGCAAACAAAGTAAAATGAGATCACGTTTTTAATGCAAAATTGGCAAAATAATTAAAGGAGTGATAAAATTCAGTGCTTACGAAGGACGAGGGGAAAGAGGCACTCTCTTTCATTTTGGTGAGAATGTGAATTGCTATAAACCTTTTCGGAAACTTTTCTGGTAGTATGTATTAAAAGTAAAAATACATATAAAATTTTTAAAAAATAAAATTAAAAAAGTAAAAATACACATAAAATACATAAAAAGTAAAAATACACTTTTTTATCTACTTATGTCACTTTTTTCTAAAGTAACATATATATACACTAGCACTTAAATATATATGAACAGTGTGTTAATTACAGAATAATTTTCTAGTGGTAAAAAACTATAAATAGGCTGCAAGAATAAGTTGAACAAGTAGAGGTGTATTATCATGAGATAATATGAAGTCATTGAAAGAATTCTTTATTGGCCAGGAAGACTCTCTTTAGTGACTTGTTAAGTGAAAAAAGTAAATTGCAGAGTAACGAGTTTAGTATAATCCAAGCCAAAAATGTGTATGTTCATATTTGTTTTCCCATACAGACAGATGTGTAGCACAAAGAGAAGTATGCAAAGATGCTCACCAGGCTGTTACCATCACCACTTACTAGAAGGTGGTGGATTGAGGCCGTCATGAACAGGGGTGCAGAGAGAGAGGGTAGGGGAAGATTCTTGATTATTTTTCTTTATGTATATTTACATTATTTCATTGGTTGCAGGGAACATAGGTTACTCTCACAATTTTAAAGAGAAGTTTGGTAAAATAAAGCAGAAAAAAAAATTACACCAGAAGTCACTAGAAGAGTCAGCAAAGTAGGAAAATGCAAGAAGGCGGTGGGGTTAAGAGTCTAAAAATAGAAGGGAAGTAAGCACTGGCCCTCACGTGCATCACCTGCCCATACAAGATCAGCCAACACTCAGGTGCTGAACATGAAGAATACTGAGCAGAGATCCTTGTCTTACCGTACGTATATATACATAGAACTTGTATAAAATGTTGGAATGACTTTCAGAGTGTCTGTATCTGACTTAATAAATGACAGTTTCCTTTCCTGATGAAAAGTTCATCTAAATCCAGATTTCTTTAGCTATCCCTTATCATCACTCTTCACTCCATCTACAACTATAGCCAATGGCATTACATCTGCAAAGGACTTGGCAGTTACCAACTGCTTTCATCACAGCCCTGTTCCCATGCAGACGTAGGCACTGTGCTTCCCATTTTACAGATGAAACTTAAACTCTTTATTGAATAGCCTATAAATGATAATTGAGTCACAGTGAAAACAATTGCCATTTTTTTCTCCTTTCTCCTTAGGGGCCAGGAAACACAGCTTTGCATTTCAAGCACCAAAGTATACTATGATTCTGACTATACAGGGAATGTGGCACGGAAAATGAAAGGATAAATAGAGTGAAATTCATCGGGAAAGTCTGCTGGTTGAGCAAGTTCAGATTTAAATCAATCACAGATTTTTATTAACAGGTAGCTGTAATTCCCCCCTCCAAAAAAAATATTACCCAGATAATTGCCTTAAATCTCCACTTGATTTTGCGCACACAGACATGGCCTCAAAAACTCTGTATCAAAGATGAGAAGCAATCCTTTCAAGTTAATATATTATTTCTGTGCAATTTCCACCATGAACAGAGCATATTAACGTATTCATTCACCATCTGTGTCCATCGGTACCATGGCCAGTTACCCTAGAGGACTAAGACACCCTATTTTGTGATAGACATTTGGACAATAACAGGGACTCCCAAATGAACAATATGAGGTCTATATTATGTGCAGATGGAAGACAGATAAATAGGCAAACACTGCAGTTTCAGCAGTTTGCCCAGAATCCCTAGTCCTGGAGGATTAAGACAGGCACACAGAAATATGTCAAAGCCAGTCTCCATCCTTATGAAACACAAAAAGAGAAGCTTAGGGGATATTTTATGTTAGCTTTCCATTTATACCAACAAAGAAAATTGTCAGTTCATTTAAGAAGTACGCTTTCTTAGGGAAAGCCCAGCTGTTTGTCCAATCACAATGTCCTTCAAACACTCTATTTTATTTTCTCCGTGAGCAGCTTCAGGTGGGAAAAAGAAAAAAAGAAACCATTGACGGAGGAGTGTAGGAGGCATGAATGAGAGACTGGAAAACAAAATGGCTAGGCAGCTCTTATCTTCTGGCATTTAAGAAACACGAGAGTACCCACTTTAAAAATTAAATTACATTTAAATTTAAATAAGTCACTTTTTGGCACATTCATCACTTTTAAAAGAAACGTGAGGATAATAATCATCACATTTGTATAATATTTTTTGTTTTGAAGTGGTTAACTTGTCTGCTCTAGAAACCAAATGTTGTGCTACTTAGTCACTCATTATTCTCATTGGCTTTATAGAGAATTATGAGCAGATAATTGAGACCTAAAGAGCCCTGAACATTTTCCATGGACTGCGCTATCCTTTACTCGGAATATCTGACTCATTATTATATTACTTGGTCTACAGCTCTGGGATCTTTCTGTTATTTGGTTGCTATTCTATGAATTGCACATAATGTAAATTATTACTATTTTAGTAAAATTAAATAAACATTTCACGTAAATACTAAAGGAACTCCTTGAGATTCTTTAAGTATCTGAATAGAATGTTATAGAGTTCTTTTGTTGAGTCTTCAATTCAGAGCAACGGCCCCTTCTTCCCAAAATGTCTATCTATTCCAAATAACTTAGTTATTAATTTATTCATTATGCATTTATTGAGTACTTATTATGTGCCAGGCACTGTAAAATATAGTGGGACAAGTTGATAAATGACTCATTCCTTCTCTGGAGTATCTCACAGTCTGGAGGAGGACAAAGGAAGCATATAAGATAATTTACAACTCTACATGATAGGAACCAAAATAGAGCTATATATAAAGTACTATGAAAGCACTGAGAAAATGTGATCAACCCCAACTCAGGCAGGCTAGGAGGGCTTCATAGAAATGGCGAAATTTCGTCTGGGTCTTCAAGGATGTATACAGGTTGGTTATGTAATGAATGAAAAAATGAATGAATGAGTGAGTGAATGAATGAATGTTCAACAGGATGATTGAAAAGTCAATCAGCAGCACCTGCTGTGTTCTAGGCAGCCTTGGGGAGAGTTTTCCAGATAAGGAGAACATTTGCAAATGCAGAGATACATGGAAATACATGGCAAGCTTAAGGAATGACAAGATATTCAGGTGACTTGAACAGAAAGTTTGTGCAGAGGAAGATGCAAGGAAGTGAGGTGGAAAGTCAGATTGTGACCAGAGTGCAGAGTATCTTAAATCCAATGTTAAAGTGTTTGTACTTCACCCTGGAAGAAATGGAAAGGCAAGGTAGATTTTAAACAAGGGATATCAAACTGTCAAACGTATTTATTGAGCGCTTAGTATGTGCCAGGCCTGTTCTAGACTCAGCATTTACAGCCATGAAGAAACAGACAAGAACTCCTGATTTCAAGGGACTGATAGTCAAATAAGGAATGACAGACAATAATAAGCAAAGTAAATTCTAAAAGTATATAGTAAATTCAAGGGTGTTAAGTGCCAGGGAGAGAAATAAAACAGAAAAGAGTGAAAGAAAGTGGTTAGATTTGTGTTTTAAAACAATTCTTCTGTATCATTTGAAGAAATTAGAGAGAGAACGGAGACAGGGATACAAGCTAAGATTCCATTGAAGCATTCATGGCAGATATAATGAGGTTAGGAACTGAGATGATACAATAGGAATGAAGAGAAGGAGATCGATTCAAAAGAACCAACAGGACTCCATTGGGGACATATCGTATGTTAGATTGAAGAAGAAAATGAAGGATAAGGATTATTCTGAGTTTTCTCATCAAAGTTTGAATCATCATTAGGAAAGGAAGATAAAGAATCAAGTTTTTGTTGTAAAATTTCATTGCAGTCATATGTGGCTTAACTTCTCTTAATCCAATAGAGGATGTTGTCTCTCTTAATTCTTTGAAACAAGAAGTACTAAAGAGGTTCAACTGCCTGAGATAGTTCGAGATAACCAACAATACCATAGCACCTGGAAAATGGTTTCTTGGCATCTCAATGGTCATCCAATGACCTTAACAGGCCATCTTGGGAAAAAATACTTGCAGACTGGCCCACGGCACAGTGGCTGAGTTCGCACACTTCACTGCAGCGGCCCAGGGTTTGCCAGTTTGGATCCTGGGTGCAGACCTAGCACCACTCATCAGGCCATGCTGGGCAGCATCCCACATAGAGGAGCTAGAAGGACATACAACTGAGATATACAACTGTGTGTTGGGGCTTTGGGGAGAAAAAGAATATACTTGGAATATTTCTGTACCTTTTTCTAATTATACTGTGAACCCTGTGGTTAGAGACATTGCCCACCAGCAGACACATTCTTCATCCTGTCTTAGCTCCACAAGTCAAGGGAAGCACTGAAGTCTGGTGGTTTATAGTGAAAACTTATAGTAAGTTTTCAGTGAATGGTGACTGATATTACATTGGTTAACATCTCCATGAATGTGATGGACACATTTTGGGAGTCAGTGTTCCTCATTTGGCTCAGATTTCCTTAGACTGGGACAGGACTGACGCCGTCAGATGCATTCCACTCCAATAATGGAAGTGCTGGCCTTCTCTGAGTCTCCTTGGTGACTCTCAATGCTCCCAACCACCTGTGTCTGGCATCAGTGCTTGTTGCTGCAGTCCTGGCTGCCGCATCAACGACAACTCCATCCTTGTGTGGGTGAGCTGTGGAGACAGATGGTTCCTCAGTACAGGGTAGGGACTGTCAGTCATGGAGGGGAGGGCTGAACACGAGGCTGGAGTGTGGAGTGTTGATCAAGAGCACTCCTTACATGGATCTAATATTAGAAGTTAAAGTGGAACAAATCCTATCTATTCACTTTCAGAGAGTTCCTAGACACATCTTAAAGACTGCTGAATTTTCTTTAAAAAAAAACTTAGAGGGAAATGAACAAGCACATAAGGACTACTCTATTCATTGTGTCTCTCTTCTAGTCATTATCAAGTTGAATAGCCCATTGATCATTGAAGAAATGTTTCCAATGTAAAAATCCACTCTGGATGGGTAGAACAGGCGGGTACCCAGGAGAGAACAGCCACTCCCCTGGAGTGAGACCAGAGTCCAGAAAGGGGGCACAGAGTTGCAGAGGAGAAGATCCCCTTGGAGGCCAGTCACAACAGTTTGCAGAGTGAATTCTGGAAGCTATAGCTTACTCCAGCAGTAGTGATTTATTCTTGAGGGGCAGCAGTAGTTTGCAGTGGTAGAAGTAATAAGACGTTTTATTTCTTTTACCCCGGTATAGGCCTTTAACCAAACTTCCTTTTATTTTGACCATATATTTTTCACTTACTTGCTTTTCTGTATTAGTTCTAAGGATAAAGTCAAGAGAGAGATCCAGGGAAATCGAAGGATGTCTCCTTAAGTGGGAATATAGAAGTGCATCTGAGAAACTTCATCCTGCCTCTGGGTCTTCTTGCAGCAGAATGAATGGATGAAACTCATCCTGGTCTTAGGGAGAGGAAAGGCAGTTTCTTCAGCATATCTTCTAAGTTCAGAGAGAGTCTCTGTCATCTACTAGATGCCTACCTGTTGATATAAAAAAAAGGCTTGTCCAAAGTAAGGTGGTTTTCCAGAGAGGGAGACACGGATCTTGGGGAGAACCCAATTATCAAAGGATCACAGTGTTGTCCTGAGACTGGGCTTCTATTTTAGCCTCATTTGAGTTTTATCACCCCTATTTTGACCTGTTTAAAAAATATTCTCTACTCTTTCATACAGATGCTGTCCACAGTGTGTGTACATGTGCCAACACAAATGTGCCTAAACACTTGCACATACATCCAAATAGAAGAGGGACCAGGAAAACAGAAAAAGAATCCACTGGGGGTGCACGTGGCCACATGGACTAATATATGCTCAGGCCTCTACCAAGATGAGAATGACAATAGTGAAACCTGTCCAAGTGAAGCCTAAAGCTCAACCCCTTTACACCAGATTGCAGGTAAAGGTGGGCACAAGAAAGGTGGACCTAGGGGTGGTCACATGAGTTTGGTACTCCTTTCATCCATCTTGAGACGTAGTGCTGGTACAATCCTGATAGAATCATTCGGCATTTAGGATTATTTTCTTCCCTGAGAGAGATTAAGAGAGAGATCAGATGTATATGGCACCGACTCCAAGAACAACACAAGAAAAGGAAAGAGGCAAATTTGGGGCAGTAGAAACCGGCAAGGAAGAGGTGAAAGGAAGGAAGCCAGGGCTGTATTGATCTCAGGACTCCCTGCAGCACTCTCTAAACCAATAGAGCCAACTGAGGCCTCAGCAATTCCTTTCCTTGTGTGTATAAATGCAGACCCCCAGGACAAAATTTTGGGTTTAGATTCAACAGAAGGGACAAAGTAAAATACAACACACTCAAATGTTGGCAAAAGTGCCAACAAAACATCTCCTTGAGATTTTGGGATAAATTCATCTAAGACTTCTGGGCCCAGCTTATGCCTCACTCTTCTCCCACCTTGTAAATTACCTGGTGGGCAAGAACTTCAAGGATTCTGAGAAACTCCTGGGAACTCCTGAGTTCTAACCGGGAAATACTTAGACTTTAGCTGTTTCAAGGTGACAGAAATAGTACTGATGAGTGCTTACTTGGTTTGGGTATCCTTTCTAAAGAATTAAGTTCAAATTCAGTACCAATGATATTAAAATATTAAAATTCCTAATTTCTGAAAATTACAGCCAGAGACCCCATTTTTTGTGCCTCAGTCATTGTCTGGTTTCCCAGCCGTTCAAGACCTTTTAAAAGGCAGAGAGCTGCACACCGTTTGATCCTGAGATAACCTTTACAAGTCGATCTCTCACACAAGTCTCTCCCTCACTAGTAGACAGATGCATCATGGAGAATTTGGCAAGGTTCAATCGATAACTGAAGTAATGCAAGTAATGACACCAGTGTGAATACTGCTGGCTTAGATATTTCCTGTTTTTCAGAAGGAACAAGTACCCACTATTCCTGTCATTTTAAAGGAAAGAAACAAGGACCATTTCCTTGGCTTAATATTAATATTAAATGGATGCCCACAGAATGTTGTCAATGAAAATCTGTGTTTAAAGCGATAATATATTCTAGAAGGCCTGGCCCAGAGTTTTCTTAAAAAGCAGCTCTTAAAATAATGGAATTTATGACATTTCTTAATATCTTCAAGTCTTAGGAATTTTTTTTTTTTTTTTTGGTGGGGGGAGCCCAACAGGTTACCTGATATGCCTTTAACGTGGCTACTGACAAATTAATAAATTCACGGAGATCCATTTCACATCTGCATCATTCTCATTGATTGGACAAGGCTTACAGACGGCTCACTGTTGAGTGGTTGTCAGGGAGGAAGAGTGTGTGTTACTGTAAATGCTCAGCCTGCAGGGGGCTGACCTCGGTCACATGCCCATGCTATTTTAATAGTTTTCCAAGTCATCAGAGTGTTTTTTTCCATGAGGGATTTTTACTTTCTTTGTGGTTAGACAATCAACCAGCAAGATGGTCAAAAAAAGACTAAAATTCTCAAAGAATTTATATAAAAGTAGGCAGTCATGTAAAACTAGGTCATCATCTTAAAATGATACAAAGTTGTGGGTTTGTTTTTGTTTGCTTTTTTTCTTTTAGAAGATAACTTTTCGTAAACAGCTAAAAATTTCCAAGTTGGCAATGGAGTTTTCTTGGATCTGTTTGTATTTCAAACGTGGCTGGCATGGAGTACACAAATAAACAAAAATAAACATAAAACCAAATCTGCTTATTCTAACTGGATGGGAAAAGAGATGGCAGAGGGGCAATAATGGATGATTGACAAGGTGACCTAAGATGTACCCGGAGCCTTGCTTCCCAAACTGTGGTCTGCAGATCAGCAGCATGGGCATCATCAGGGAGCTTGCTAGAAACGAAGTATCTCAGGCCCTACTCCAGACCTACTGAATCAGAATCTGCATTTTAACCAGATCTCCAAGTGTTTCATTTGCACATTAAATTTGTGAGAATTTAATTTTACAGTTAGTGTTGTCTGCACAGAAGAGCAAAAATTTTGATGTGCTATGTAAATTGGAGTCATTACTACCTGAAAAATATCTAATGGCAGGGGGAGAGGGAGGGCACAACTGAGAGTGAGCAAATGCACATTTCTAGGTTAACTTATGACACTAGCAGGCAGTTGGCAGAGCATGTTTTGAAAGAGAGCTGATTTTCTCTTGTTCTAACTTGGTGTAAATCTATGCAGTAGCTATTAGTAGCTGATAGAATTATAAGCATACAGTTAACATAGACATATACTTCTCTGTCATGTGTAAACATTTAACAAGTAACAACAGAGAACCTGAGAATCTCTGCAAATTAGCATAAAACTCCACATCAGCTCAAGACTCTAAATGGAGGTAGAAGAAGAAAAGAAAAATAAGATAAGGAACCAAGTTGTACTGGTACAGCTCCTTAGCAAAACTTGGCTCTCGGATTCCACCAGTTTTTCGTTGAGGAGTGGCTATAAGCGAACATCAGCACCACACCACCTTTTAAGCGAAAATGAATTAGTACTTATTGGGCATCTACCATATGCTGGGTCCAATGCTAGGGTCTAGAATAGGTTTTTTCTTTTAAATCTCACAGCAACCCAAATGAGGAATGAATTCTCATTTCTATTTCACTAATGAGGAAATTGTGGCTTTGCAAGGATAAAATAATTGCTCAAGGTCACAAAGCTAATCAGTGAAAGAGCTGAGATTTAAAACCAGTTTAGTGTGACCCTGAAGCCTCTCCCAACCACGCCATGCTGCTAAGTATAGTTATTGTGTAAGTAAGTTAAATATTTAATAAAATTTATAGTTATTACAGTACTCTGATTTATGCTAAGCCAAATATTTCTTTTGTCTTTACATAGTCTTGAATTAAAAGCAACTTTTTATGTATTGTTAAAAATAGGTATCTGAACTGGGTGAGCCCAAGATGATAATTTCAGTAAAAATTCCAGCACCTACGTTTGGCAGAACAGATAGATGATATCTTTCACAGCATTTGCCTGAATTCTGCCTTGCCTGCAGTTGGGTATGCCACTCTTCGTGTACACAGCATGATCTCCAACATAGTTTCAAAGGATCATCATGGTTCACCACATCAATATTAACCCTCTTGAATCATGAACTGTCAGGGGAATTACCTTGAGGAAATAGAAGGTGGGACATTCAAGACCATTGTCATGTGTAAGCCACATAGAATATGTATTGACCCAAGAAATAGTTAATGATTTAAAGGTGCTGAAAAGATTTGTGATTGTGTATGTGTGCATATGCCCTGACTGAAAGCTTGAATGAATGTCAAATTTTGGCATAATAAACACAAATGACCAGTGAAGGTGGTTCTGGGCTTTCTACTTTCACTTCAGTCAGACCAATTTAGCTTTTATCTGTTTAATATATTGGAATTCCATGTAAAAATTTATTACTGTTGTTCCAAGGGTTCAACTGCTTGAAAAAAAATTTTTAAACTATTGTGTTATAGATCAAACTCCTCACTCCCTGGATGAGGAAACTGAGAAAGATTCAGAACCCATGACTACTTCATGTGCACCTGCTGTATGCTAGGCACTGTGCCAGAGATTTCCAAGGGTGTCTCATTTCTTTGTCTATATGCCGACCAAGAAAGTAAATCTGATAGAGGCTCCTTAACTTGCCAACGTCATGCAAGTAGTCAAGACAGATTGAAGGCTAGAGGCCAGGATTATTAACCACCAAATTCTATGTTTTTCCCAGAATACCTTGTTGCTGGCATAAAGATAGGACACTTTGGTCTTCCCATCCTATTCTCAGGTTGGATCACCGAACTCTGTTTTCATATTCTGTTCTCTCTAAATAAAGATCACAATACTAATGGACAATTCATAGAATATATATGCTAAGCCGTTTTCCAATATTAAGCACAGACGATGCCTTTTTTTCACCTTCTGGCCAAGAACACCAATTAGTAGAATGGTTAGTTGGTGTTCAAGCTGCCATCTTGACTCTGGAATGCTTTTCTTTTACTTAAATATGTAGAGATATACTATGAGGTAGGAAATTCTTATCACTTCAGTAGACCTTAAGCCATGATAAAATGGGCAATAAAATGTATCTTATCTCCTCATTTTACATTTAAGCAGGAACAATGATTCTCCTCCATGTGGTTGAAATATTAAATGTTCACAAAGCTACTTTGTTCATTCACCTCACATATGGGAAATAAATCAAAATATCAAATGAATGAACTTCAAATATAGTCTTAAACTTGACCCATGAACTTGATGTTACAACAGATTAAATTTCTTCACACCATGTTTTTCCATGACTTATTTTCCTACTTAAATCACAGGAGAATCGAGGCGAGAAGGTGTGGTAGAGGGAGAAAGTGTCCTAGTTGGCTACTACTTGAGGTAACGATCAATAAATTCTGAAATACAAGTTAATGAAGAAATGTAATCCATTCAATGTTATAGGGTGAATATAGGGTGACCAAATTCATTATAATCTAGTAAATTCCCGGCACATTTTCCTTCCATTGGTGGTGCCTTGCAGTTTAAAGGGGTAGGATGTTGAGAGACAGAAATAGAAAAAGGAGGAGGAGAGAGTTCTGAAGTAGATATAATATGGACTTTACTTTTAGGTTTCATTTTCTTTCAAGTTTCAGAAGGTTAAGCACATTTGGCCCCCAAAATGCCTGGGTGGTTGACTAAATTCTAACTGCTCAATCTACCTAATTTCCCCAGGGTTAGAAGTATCCTTGTGAGCTAATAGTCCTTATATCCTACGCAGGAGAGAACAGGAAAACAGATATGCTGGGAAGGATACTAACAATCAATTGATGAGATTGAGAAAGGTAAGCAATGATTAGCTCTCTCTTTCCTAAAAAATGAGCCATGCTCAGCAAGTAAAACTTTCTCTATGATGACAAATTATGTTGCAGTTCATAGAAGCTTCCAGTGGGAGCAATAATTGCTATTTCAAATAAGAAAGAGAATTACAAAGAGAAAACTTAAAAAAAATTTTTCTTATTCACTACATTTTCAGGAGAAGGAAAGCTATAAAAATATGTATTTTATGATAAGGTAGGAATATATAAGCTAATATAATAGATACCAAAACTATAAATTCATTGGAATTTTATAAATTTGCCAACATTTGTCAGTGGGCTCTATTGCCTCAAGCGTCTGTTATTTCCTGACTGAAAAATAGGTTCTTGGAGGACTTTCATTTATTCCTTAGGGAAATAGAAAATTCTGGAATGCAGCAGTAAGGAAGAATCTTTAACTTCATCTAATCCAGTTTTTTGTTATCACAGATAAGATAACTGAAACCCAGAAAAATTAAGTAACTTGCCTGAAGCCAGACCACATAAGTCTTCAGACTCCTCTGGTTCTTTCTCTACTTTGCCCTGTGTCTTATGCTATTATTGCATGAGCGACTTATAAAAGCTTAGAGTTGCAAGAAATATTAAAGATTATCTATTTTGCCATTTTCTTTTTCCCACTGAGTAGTTATCAAGCATTTCCTTGAACACCTCCAGAGACAATAAACTTTCTATCAAAAGATTCCAGGGCATCTAATGCATCAAAACATTTCTAAGAGATTTCTGACTTTTCCTGAAACATAAGGGCATTATAAAAAGTAGTTAGTTGATTCATTGCCAAATCATTTTTAACTCTTTGATTAAGGTAAAAACAGAAGTGATAAACATTATGATTAATGTTATAATATTAGAGAATCCAGTTAAACACATCAAATTTAGTAATGCATTAAAAGAACCCTTATCAACTTGAAAGACTTCATTTACTTTCCTAAGGAGTGACTTGGGCAGTAGGGAAAAAAGAGCTAAGTTAATACGATTATTTAATTTTGCAAAGTTTTCTTATTCTTATTCAATATTACCAGTTTCTGTTTCTCTCCTAATTGAACTATGGAAGGAGCAACTGCCTTGGCAATAAATCAATATCTAATTTTTGAAAATTAATGTTTTTAAAAGAAACTTGGGTTCTTTTAGGGAAAAAAGACATAATGATACATAATGAAAAATACTGTAACTATCCTGGCAAATTTTCTATGTGAAATTTCAACAGAATCCATCAATTATAGTAAATGACCAATAAAAATGTTCAATCAAAAACTCATTTTAAGATACATTGTTAATGAACTGTATATAATGATGCTTAATCAAAACGCGATGTGATCGCATGGGAGAAAAGTTCCACAAGACCTCAGGAGCACTATTGTTCTGAACAAAAGATAACAATAAAACTGTATAATTAATAGCCTATGGTCATACGGCACTCTTTGGGGAAACTCAATTTCATAACAAATTCTATTGTTTTTCAAAACACAGGTATCGTGTTCCATAATAGCACTAATGTCATAAAGCAAGCAAACATCATTTTTCAGGCTGTTTTCATTTGACATGGTGCTTTTCATAGTTGATCTATGCTAAAGTATAACTAAGATGCAAAATCAGTGAATGAAGTTGCTGACCACAAAGATGGGAAAAAATAAATTCTGCCTCTGTTTTACATCTTTCACAATCTAGAAATGACACATTATCTTTAAAAAAATACTCCAATAAGATATCTGTATCAAATAAGTCTACATGGAACATTTATCTTTTCCTGGGGTGACAGCGTAATAGTGATTGGTAACATAGGATAATTTAAGATCCTTAGAAACAGAGCCCTCGAGGTACTAGGGAAAATACTGATGGAAAAGTTTAGAATAAGAAACACTGAAAGCCACTTTGTAAAATCAAACATTTACCTGAGGGCCAGCCTGGTGGCGCAGTGGTTAAGTTCGCATGTTCCGCTTTTTGGCGGCCCGGAGTTCACCGGTTCGGATCCTGGGTGCAGACATGGCACTGCTTGGCAAAAAGCCATGCTGTGGTAGGCGTCCCACATTTAAAGTAGAGGAAGATGGGCATGGATGTTAGCTCAGGGCCAGTCTTCCTCAGCAAAAGGAGGAGGGTTGGCAGCAGTTAGCTCAGGGATAAGCTTCCTCAAACAAAACAAAACCAAACATTTACCTGATCAGCTGTACTAACGTTAGTATGTGAAATGTGAATTTAGATAGTTGTCAATCCCCAGAGCTCTGTGTGTCTATTATTAGTAACAATACTTTGCATTTAATATACAGGCAGCCAATAGATGGACCCCCAAAATATAATTCTATGCCAATTTTATTGACAGGAAAATGAAATGATTAGGGTATGCTTGCCAAGAACACATTAGGAGGCATGAGGTCCATTTATGAAGGTTATCCATCAGAAATCAGTGTTGCAGTATTTTACTGCTATAAATTTGGGCTAAGGCCATTGGCTCAAATGCTGATGTATAGTTTGTTTTTCATAACTACGCATACTGAGTATAACAGATCTATTTCTAAGCCTGCAAACTAAAATATATTAATGCCCCCTATTTTAGCTGTATGCAGACTCAGAATTAAGGATATGGTAAAGGCAATGTATATTTCAACCAATCAGTGTAATCAGCGTCCTGTGGAAGTTAGTATTCAACAACTCTTTCTATAAATCAGACAGCCCCTTGACCCAGATGGCATTAAAATGACAGCTGAAGAATGGACAAATCTTATATTTCCCCATTAAGCCTCCTAAGCAATATGGTTGCTATCAGTCTCAGAATGCTTAGTCTTAAAAACATTAATACTGGATATAAGCAAGCACTTATTCAGAAAGACCCTACACTGAGAGTAGAAAACCATCACAAAGGCAATTCCAGTGATTCAATATTGTCAAAAATAAAACGAAAGTTAAAATCTATGATTTCCTCCAAGGGGACCCTAATATTATGTTGTGTGTGTGTGTGTGTGTGTGTGTGTGTGTGTGTGTGCGTGTGTAGTAAATACATATAACTTATACATAAGATATATAATTTGTATATATTTACATATAATTTATAAATATTAAATAGATTATAATATATAAATATTATATATTTATATAAAATACACACATAGTTTATATATAATATATCTATCTATCTCAGGTAAAGCCTAAGGCTTAAACAAAGGCAGGCAAATAGGGTCCAAACAGATTGGTAGTAATTACTACAGTCAGAACTAGAGAAAGAGAGAAGGTAGCAAGGCAAGGACACAGAAAGACAAGCTGAAGTCACAAAGACTTCCTGCTAAACATCACCCTTTAATGAGCCCCACATTACTTCCGAGCAGTTCCACTCACGGAAGACCGTTTCTAGTCTACTTACCAGGAAGTGGATGAGGGTCCCCCTAAGAGCCTGTATCTCCTTCAGATGCCTTCTAAAAGTAGGATAGGCTCAGGTTTTAGCAGATCTCTTTTGGACTGGAGGGTGAATCAGTCAGTGTTCAATCAGGCGACAGAAACCACACCAATAATCTGAACAGAAAATTTAATATATGGAAATATAAGATAGGCAACAGAGCTATAATATTAAAAGGGGTAAAGAAACTCCTAAAGATTACTGAAAGAGCAGATGAAGGGAAGAACTACTACCTCTAAGAATGTGAGAGAAAACTCAAGGAAGAAACAAATTTGAAAGTCACTATCCCCCTCCCCCAAGGCTGACATTTAGAACTCGTTCGTGAGGGTGTGTCTGCAGCTCACTGGATGGCACTGAAGTCACTGAGGTGCCACAGGCTGCACCTGGAAAGCAGGAAACAATTGGCTGGAGTTCCAGGGAGACTTGGTGGGGGTGGGCACTGCTGGGAACGGGCACTGGTGGCTCTCCCTGACTGTACTGTCAAGGAAACTGCCTACTGGAGCGCTGGCAAAACTCGTTGAAAAGCCACCTACTGGGGTGCCTGAAAAACTCACTGGGAAGATGCTGGCTGTAGTGCCAGAAAGACTTGATGGAGAATGTTTGTCACTTGGTCTCCCACATGAAGGTGACTGCTGACCACTGCACTATAAAAGCAAGAAGAAAAGCAATAGAACCAGGAGTGCGTGCAGAGTTTCTCTAGCATCCTCTACTGATAAAGCTTAACATGGAGCTAGTTGGCAAAACAGACATTTTTATAGGATCCAGATTTCATATCAAAAAACAGCACAAAGGAGAGTGGGTTTGGATGGAGAAAGCAGCAAATTGATAACTAGCATATGGGGATAATGGATCTGAAAAACAAAATCCCAAGTCTGGTCTTCTGAATCGTGTCCTTAATCTTCAACTTACTGAAATTATCTCCATTGGAGACAGGAATCTAAGATGGCTCAACTTCATGGAATAAAAAGACTAGGGGTTGAGACTAGGAAAACGGTGTAGGGAACAAAAACAGATCATAAATCTTGAAACAATAGGGAAATTAGTTGTTATCCATGACTTTGATGATAGAGAAATGGCTCTGGAAAAAGACATGCCACAGCAAGATGGAGATTCTAGGTCTCAGCCCGAGGACTAGTCAGCACTTGCACAAATCTGGGTGAAAGCGTGCACCCTAGGTAACTTTCTTTCCTCACCCTATGCCCAGCCCTTTTAAGGCCATAATTATATCCAATTTGTTCATTGTCTCCCAGCAATTGACACTTGTGTGTGTGGATTCCACTAGCTGCCTTAATTGCAAAATAGCCACCTATGAATTGAGATGCAAAGGGTATAAGTAAATGAGAGTGTGTGGAAGTTATGCCCCAGTTCTAAATTTCACTAACATTAGAATAGATGACCAAACAACAATTTTAAAAGGAAACTGGATGTAGGTGTCAAAATAAGGCAGGTATATTAGCACTGCTGGTACAGTATTCAAGTGTGTAAATTAATTCATTGGGAAGAAGAGTTAAGTAATGAATGACGTTGTACTCTAACACCTATAGACTACTAGAAATGAGGAGATTAGTAAAAGATTGACAGACTTTCAATGTTTCTCAGTGCTAATTCATAAGTGCTGAATTTCATGGGTTACAAGCTGTAATATCAATTGATAAAGGATGATAGCTTTACCTACAGAATCAGCCTAGGCTTAATTTCAAATCCTACAAGCAGGGAAACATCAAAGTGGGCAGACATGGATTGTCAGTACCCATCTGAGCTATTTTTACAGGCTTGAAGACTCAAATTCCCACTCCCCTCGCTAGTTTAGGCTCGGCTTCTGGAATATTATTCTAGAGCCTCTGGAGCATTATTACAACCTGAATAACTGAGAATTGGGGAAAGAAACAGTTGAAAGGAAGAGGGAAGGCTATGGCTCTTGAGTCAACACAAATACCTGTGAGCAGCTTGAGGAATTGTGGAAAAGGAAAAGGAAAAGCTTGAGGAAAGGTGGAAATTTATTCAGGGACGATTAGAAGGAGCTCTGAGAGAAAGATGGATCTGATAGAAGAGCAGAAAAGATAGCAAATGGGAGTCATTCTCTAGGGCAAGTCTTCAAAATCTGTAAGATACCTTTAAGGGGATCTTGTGAAAAATGCAAATTCTGATTAAGTACATCTAGGGCAGAGCCAGAGACTGCATTTCTAACAAGTTCCTGGGTGACGTTGATGCTGCTAGTTTGCAGACCACATTTTGAAGCGTAAGTCTCAATAGGGCAGTAATTCTCAACCAGAGGTGATACTGACTCTCCAGGGGACATGTGGCAATGTCTGGAGACATTTTGGCTGTCATAACTGGGGAAGTCCTACTGGCATCTAGTGGGTAGAGGCCAAGGATGCTGCTAAACATCCTACAATGAAAAGGGCAGCCTCCACAACAAAGGATTATCTGGCCACAAATGTTGATACTGCTGATGATGAGTTAGAGAACTCTTTCTGAAGGGCTTAACTTTTGAGTGTGTTTCTGTTAGAAAATGAGTTGAGTTGTGGTAAATGTCATATTTAAAGGATAATTGCACATACTCTTCTTAAGTCACTGCCATGTTCTTTAATTTCCCAGTAGATTTATTCCCATTCAAGTTCATTTGGTGATGTACTAAAGGTTACCAGGAAAAGGGATGGTAAATGAGGCAAGGACATCTCACAGGTAGAAACATCAGCCCAGAGAACCTAGCAGAATAAAACTGCTGATGGTAACAATGAGTAGTGGAGAAAGAAGAGCTTTACAAAGCAGACAGTAGTCCATGAGTTCCCAGTTAAGTGAGAGGTAGCTCCTGGCAGAAAGGGTAGTGTTAGGATTGAGCATGCGATTCAACGGACATCCAGAAATTCTAGTTCCAAACTTCCCATTCTTACCAATAGGGATTACTCCTCTCACATAAGAAATACCTCCTTTTTCCTAGATATATATGATTTGGAATGCTAATATGAAATATTGACGAGCTGGCCTATTAGTTAGTAAATGCAAAGAGGTTTGTTAAAGCCAGTGCCCGTGGTCCATGGCGTACCAGGTTAAATATTTCGCATATGTGCACATGTATGTGTGTGGTATTTGATAAAAATAATGAGAAGCTGCCTGGAAGCAGCCCAGGAAACAGAGAGGGGTTTTGGTGGTAGCTGATCTCTCTGGTGTGTAGAAGACACCAAATCATGAAAGTCATTCATGTCAAAGGGACTTTAATCTTAGGTTTCCAAATAGGGACAGACATAACTTAAGATGGACCAAGGATGCATCAGGAAGGAAGTTCAGCAAACTTTACAAGATAGGCAGAGTAGGGTGAAAATGTGACAGGAACATCCCTAAAAGGAAATTCCCTTCATGTTTCCACAAGAGAGCGTTCTTCACTGTGCAAATGGTCCAGCTAATAAATTAAGACTACCTCAACCATTTCCTTCAGAAACAGGCCACTTGGCATTAAGTGCAACTGCTTTTCCTGTGATACCAAACTAGATGATCGACAGGTAGACAGCCCTTGGTCTCCTCCAAGACAAACAAAAATGGATTTCTTTTCGGATCTCATCTTGGATAACCGTACAGGAGGAGTGATAAACATGAAATATTTTCATATTGACGTATGAAAATTTGTTTCACTCCACTGAGGATATAAATTGAGAAAGAAAATTTTAGTAAGCAGGTAAGTTATAATTAACAAGGAGTGGAATTCTGCATAAAGAAAGAGCCACCAGGTCCTGAAGTTATTGGCTATAATGGCCACCTTTATCAAAGCTCAATTCCAAAAATGAAGGCTTGGGCCAAAGGTGGGGTAGTCCCAGCCCTTCAAAAGTGACAACTGAGCACATAAAATCCACCCAAGGAAATCAGTCACTGTCTGTCCCACCTGCACTCCCTGACAACACCAGTTCCAGAACCATATCCATTTCTATGTTCTTATTTACTGAGTACTTGAGTCTTGGATTTGTCCGCTTGACTTTGGCTGTCTCCCATTCCTGCTTTTCAGGTAACCTATCTGTTGCCACACGTCCCTGACTTCTATCAAATTTGGGGCTCTAATCCCTTCTGGATGACTCCAACCTACCCACCATGGCAGTATCACACCGACAGCACTAAGGAGAAGCAGTTTCTGAAAGAAAGTAGCTTTATGGGAACTTGGAAAGAAGGAAACCCATACTTTTCTTATGCCTTTCTTGTGTCACAACTCTTGTCTACCTTCCTTACACTTATCCAATTCATAGTATTTACAAAGATGAGAGGAGAAAAAGCATATATATGAAATAAAGTATTAGGATCCTGACCCCAAACTTCTGCAGTTGCCAATCCATCTGCCTAAAATACCGTGTACTCAACTCTACTTCCATCTGTATAATGACTCAGGCTTTGGAATCATATAAACTCCAAAGGAGTCTCCAAGGACTAGATATTTTATGTTAGGGAAGTAGCTCACTTTTCTAAGCCTCATCTCTACACTGAGACTAATAGCCCCTAGCTCACAGAGATGTTGAGAAGGTAACAATAGTAATGAATGTAAAATACTTAGTCTTGTTCAGGGAACTTAGGAGGCACTGCAGAAATGAATGAATGAGAGAATGGCTAAGTAAATTGGTTGTATTGACAGCATTTGCTGCTTAGTCTTTAATCACAACAAAATTATGGCTAACTATGTGTCAAGCACTATTCTAGATCCTTTCATCCTCACAACAATCCCAAGAGATAAGTATTACTAGTATCTTTTTACAGATAAGAAAAATAGAGGCACAGAGAAGTTAACGACTTGCCCAAGGTCAAATAGTTAGTAGGCGGTGTTGGTAAGAACTAACATTTATTTAGTACCTATAATATGCTATATACCCTGTGCTAGGTATTGAGGATGCCTCTACCCTCCTAGGGCTTACAATCAGCCTGTTGGATAGAGCACAGATGCTCTGCTGTGTCTCTTTATGCCCTCTAGTTCAGAGTTGTTCAAATAGTAAGCCACAATCAATTTAATATTTGGAAGGAAGGAAAGAAGAAAGAGAGAGAGAAAGAAAGGGATAGAGGGAGAGAGGGAGCAAGGGAGAGACGGAAGGAAGGGAAGGAGGAAAGAAAGAAGAAAGAACGAAAGAAAGAGAGAGAGAGAAAGAAAGAAAGAAAAAAAGAAAGGAAGGAAGGAAGGAAGAAAAGGAGAGAAAGAAAGGGAAAGAAAGAAAGAAAGAAAGAAATGGACTGGAATGAAAACATTAGGGAGCATTGCATGGAGCTAGGCTAATTATTTCATGAAATCTTTGTCTTAAATGTGTGTGTTTGTATGTGTGTATATAATGCATCTTGGTGTAAAATGTAAGTGTAGGTCACAGTCAAAAAATGTGAAAGACGCTGCCTTAACAAATCGCACACTGTCTACATTATCCCCTCTGAAGGACCTGTGGCAATACTCCACACAAATCATTGCCTAGTTTGTCCAACAAGTAGCCTTTTGTTCTTAAAACGTATTTCATGGGGGAAAAATTGTGACATCTTCTCAAATTTTGCTCCAGTTCCAACATTCAAGTTGTATTGCTGACCAGATTAAAAAGACACGTTGCCACCCTCTAGAAGCCTCCCCCTAAAAGCAGATATTCACACAGATAGACATGAAATTTTTGGAGGCTATCAGATTGCTGTAACAGAAAAGCAGTGGGCCCTCTTTACTGGCCTGTGTTCCATGTCCCAAGCCTACTGGGCTCACTGTTGATTTATTCTGTGCATGAACATGCATATGTCTTCAATAGGTTACGTGTTCCTTATCAAAAGATGCAGGGAGGAAAAAGCCCCATATATTTTAAAGTGCTGTAGCTTTCACATGAGGCACATTTGTCATAGACATAGGTTTCATCCATAACTCATTGTGAGGCCAGAACGTTTTTGTTGTCACTGCTGCCACTGTTATATTGTGTAGCACATTCTCCCAAATGGTATCCCTTTTCTCTTTTCTGGCATCAATGTTCAGAAAGAGAAAGTAAGGTGTCTTTCTTTTGTCCTAATTGTGTTTTTGTAGACCTATTTAAATCCATGTCAGGGCTACTTTTTTCAGTCATTGCCCTTTCTCCTCCCAAGGCTTTTATAGTGTATTATTTACCCACACTAACCAAGAATGATGATTATTTTCAATTCCAGGACTCATCACTCCTGCTGCTCCATTTTTTAACCATTACTTTTTATTCTTTCTGTACCCTGCAGCATCTTATGAAATATAAAATATAATGAAACATTCAAACATTTGACATTCTCCTTATGGGTTTTGAGAGAAGCAACAGTGGGCACACGCTTTAGCTTTCATTTCATTAGCTACCTCGGCACTCTGACAATGTTCTCAGAATAGCAAAGCAGATCCACCTGCACTTGCCGGTTGGCAGGGGCAACCTCTTTTCATGGTTGTTGTTGTCGTCGTCGTCATCATCATCATCATCATACTTCCACTTCCACGGAGGAATATACAAAAGCCAGATTAGCTGTACTAACAGTCATTCATTCTGAACCCTGCCTCGTTCACTCCTGGAACTGTCCTAGTTCCAGGTAAGCCTTAGAGGGAGGAGAAGAGATACAGACAGGAGTGGAAGTCAGGAGGTGGGCAGTGGTACAGTGAGAATACTTAACCCCCAAGATGGTGTAATATGTTTCTGTTCTCTCTCCCAATTCCCTGCTACAGCTTGTAGAATTTCCCCAGAAATGAATATTTTCATAGCAAAATTTGTGTGCACGCGTATGATATTCAGCAAATTTAAAAATAACCAGTGCAAAAATTAAAATTTAAAGCCCTTAATTGGTGTCCTTGCAATGACCTCATAACTGGTGCTTGGCGACATTTGTCCCCCCTCTGAGAGCCAAGCCTGGGTCCTTCTCAAACCGTGAATGTGTAGGATGTCATACGGGGTCCTCTGTAGAGGTAAGGTAATTTCTCAGAGGTGTGGTGTAAGGAATGAAGAAATATCAGGAGCCAGGCAATACCCATGTTAATGATCACTTCTGCCACTGAATTGTCATTTCACCTTGAGGATCTTCAGTTCTCCCACATGTAAAGGAAGAATGGACTTTTCTGCGAAGACACTAGGATCTCGTCTACAATCCCATAGATCCTAGGCCTCACCCTTGGCTTTCAGCCACAATGCAAATGTTTACAGAGCCTAGGCTGGTATGCACCACTGCCCCTGCCTCGCAGCTTTCCCATACTTTCTCAGAAAAGCCTTACTTTATTTGCTGCATTCCTGGTCAGTCTGTGGGTAACAAGCGTTTCCCAGTAGCCTCCAACTATGCTGCCACATTTAATGTGGCACTTCCAGGTGACCTTCAAGCATTTTCTCCTTCAGGGTGGCTTGAGGTTGCCATGAAGGGCTCTGCAGATGGTGATTTTCCTTCAGGACTGGCCATTCATGTAATTTCAGACAGGATAGGGTCATAATGCTCACCCCTGTCCTTTATGCATTTGAATCTCCCATCATAGGGTCCTTTGTTCCCTGAGAGAGCTCACAATTTAACAGCTCAAGCAAATTTCTTCACCATTTTTTCCTGGCCAGAGTTGACTGGTAACACAGTCTTTCTCCAGGATTTTTCAACCAAGCATCTTAAGATTCAGAAATAGTCAGCAGCCTTTTTTTCTGACCAGGCTGCAGCTGAATCAATGAAAGAAATCCAGGTCAGAGCTAGAGAGATTGTGGAACAAGAGTGAGACAGAGAGTGACAGCAAGTGGGAGAGGGAGAATGTGGGGGGAGGTAGAAGGAAGGAGAGAGAGAGAGAGAATGTGCTCTGCCCTTCTTGAGTTTCAATGTTCAACCTTGCCACTGATCAAATGCAATATCTCAAGCATTCTTTCCATAAATTCCCATTTTACCTAAGAAGGTACAAGGTTTTATTTGGGTCTGTTACTTGCAATCAAAAGAATCCTAAACAAAACATAGTCAGAAGAGACTCTGAAGTCATTCAGTCTAAAAATCCACTTGATGCTTAGTGAATGCCACTTGCCCACTAGTGGCTAGGGAACTAGCTACTTCCTAAGGCAACACTTTCAATCATCTCTAGCCATTATTATTAAATTATTATGCTGAATTGAAGCCTTTCCCTGGCACTTCCTCTTATTAGCCCATGAACTACTCCTTAGGCAAAACAAATGTACCTTCTGAATCACAATTCTTTAAGTATTCCAAGGCAGTTAAATTGACAGCTCTTACTCAAGGTGTTAACTTTTGTTTTTTCCCAAGCCCAAATACCCAATTTCTTCCTCTCTTTCTCATATGATGTCTCTTGAAATCCCTTCACCTTCCTAAGACAGTTTTCTGACTACCCAGTGGTGTGGCGCCCAGAACTGGACACGAGACTCCAGATAGAACCTGTGCAGTGCAGAAAACAGCAGGACCCTCGCTTCCCTGCTTCCAGGACTGCACTTCGACCTCAGTCTGCACTCGCTTTTTGACACTCACGATTGAACTTACTATTGACTAAAATCCCTAATTGTTTTTTATTCATGCTGCAGAAATGTACCCATCTCCTCGACCTTGTGCTTATGACTTTGGCTTTTAAACCCAACTGTAAGATTATATACACCGTCCCTACAACATTTCATGTCAAATTCAATGAATCAAAAATTGAGGATGAGAAAAAGGTTCTGGAGATGGATAATAGTCATGGTTGCACAACCATATGAATGTACTTAATGCCAATGAACTGTACATTTAAAAATGGTCAAAAGGGTAATGTTATTTATATTATGAATATTCCACCACAATAAAAAACATGAGGAAATTTGAATATGGATTGGATATTAGGGTCTCAGGGAATTACTGTTAATTTTCTTAGATGTGATCAATTGAATCAGAGTAATATAGGAGAATGTACTTTTAGGAGATAGGGAAGTAGCAGTCAAATTTTAGGAGGTCTTTAACTTATTTCAAATGGTTTAAAAAAATAGATATTTAGAAAGATACATAAAGAAAACTGACAAAATGTTGACAGTTATTTAACCTAGGTACTCAGCATATGAGTATTCATTATATTGTTTTCAACCGTTTTTATATATGGATTTCTCTTATTAAAATGGAGAAAATTCAACCTGATATTTTAGCTTGTTAAGATCATTTTGAATTATGAATCTGTCATCCTAGCTATCCTTCCAACATTTGTGTCACTACAAATTAAATACATATTACCAACATATCTTCATTCAAGTCGTAAACAAAATTGCTGAGGAGGACGTGATTGAAGACTTACCACTGGGTCGGCTGCAAGACGTCTTGCTCCGAGCCCACATCACTCTGTCCATCAGTGCCTTCACGCACGGTCGTTCAACAAGTTATGTATCCATTTAATTATGCTGGATCCACATCGTATTTCTCCATCATTTCACAAGAATGTGGAAATGACACACACCGCTGGCTTTTTTCTGAAGTTCATATTAATTATGCCTCTGTGAGTGCCACATCTTCATAGAATGACAAAAGCCTCAGCTTTGGAGGGTGACCACTTGGTTTACATCCTCGCTGGGCCACTCAGCAGCTATGTGACCTTGGATAAGCTTAATAATCTGCCTGAACTTTCATTTCTTCATCTCTAAATTGGAACAGGATAGAACTGGTTGTGATAATTAATAAATGTTTTGTGGGTCTAATGCTGTGTCCCAGACACAGGGCGAGGTGCTGGACGTGAAGCATGGACTGTGGCCTGTGCACAGTAAGTGCAAGTTCACCTTCCTCAACCCTCATGAGAAGATGCTCATCAGAAGGAGCATATGCTTTACTAGCTCCTCTTTAGCAGAAAACAGGGCTTCCAGATTATGATAAATAAGACCAGTGATCTTTGATGAGGAGAAGGAGAGCAGGGAGACCAGACCAGCGTCACGTGATGCCCCAAAGGGAAGGAAGATCTGAGAGATGTGGCCTGAGAGTCTAGGAGTCCATGATAATCAGAAGTTACAAGAGGAGGAAGGAGAGTTGGGAAGAGCCTCCGAAGAAGCCTCATTTCATAACCAACATCAAACCCACCCAAAGCCGAGACCTTTGCGTAAGTGCAGTTGAAAGGGTAAAAAGTCTTGTGTATCACTTCCTTGTACAGTCATGTGCCACATAATGACGTTCCCTTCAACAACGGACTGCATATTCCAGTGTGGTCCCACGTGAGTACCATATAGCTTAGGTGTGTAGTAGGCTATACCGTCTAGGATTGTGTGACTACACGCTATCATGTTCACACAACGACGAAATTGCCTAATGATGCATTTCTCAGAACATGCCCCCGTCGTTAAGCGACACATGACTGTAAAATCCTTGAGACCGCTTGCCTTCAGGATAGGGCCCAGAGTATAGCCTAGAAAGACCTTTAGGATCTGATGCTCACTGACCTTTCAGCCCCACTGCCTTCAGTCCTATATCTCAGGTGCTAGGAGCTAATTTGCAATTGCCTGAACTGCCGTGGGCTTTTGTACCTTCCTTAGCCTGGAAAGCTTCCTGCCTCTCCCAATCCTCAGCTTCACAGCTAACTCCTATTGCTCTCCTTGGGGAAACTGTCTCTAACTCTACCCCAGACTTCTGTGCAAAGTCCTAGCCTTTGTCATTCTACACGATAACTTACTGTGTAACTCAAATGTTTGCCACCCCAAAGGCCCCAAATCCTCAATCCCTCTGGATCATCACTTTTTCCTTTAATACCTAAATAAGATGGCTCAGATGGAAAACCCCAGGCAGTTTCCTCTTATTTCCTTGCATTTCCAAGGGACTTATGTTCCTGCCGCCACTCACTCTGATCTCCTGCTCTATTCACCGCCCTACCTCCAAGAGCTACCTCTCCTCTTTCCAGCATTTCACCCTCACAACAGACATTTCCCCTTCTTCCTCCAACTCACCAGGAATATAAGGCTATTGTACATAACAAACTTTTCAGAAAAATGTCATATGTAATGGGAGATAACTGTAGCCCAGAGCAGGACATAACTTTACATTCTATGTTTCTTGAAACTTCTCTATCACAGGTAATTTCACCTGCCCTGTCACTCCCTGGAGCCCAACCTGCTGCCTGCTGCCATGTTAGGCCCCTTGACCTCCACATTCCTTTCCACTCCTCCCTCTACTTTATTCCAAGTCCTGGGGACCAAGATGAAAACCTCAAATTCCTGACACCTGATTATCCAGTTTTGCTCTTCTCTCCAAACTTCTTCCATCATATTATCCTTAAGAAACCTTATGTTTTATAATTAAAAACAGCCCAGTCTAGCATTTTCCTAAACACATATTTTTTCCCCCTAGAAGAAACTCTGCTGGTTCAAACCTCCACCAGCACTCGTTAATGTGTCATCTCCATCAGGAAACTAGAATATCCCTGAGGGCTGGAACTCTCGTTTGGATCACCAGCACCCAGCACAGTGATGGATGCATGATAGATTCTCAGTAAATGTTTGATAAATCAAGCAAGGAAGCAAGAAGGAAAGCAGCGAATTATATTTCTAATTGTAGAATATTAAATAGGAAGACCTTTTCTTATACTCCTGAAATTACATGGTGTCACTTCCTACTTAAAACTCTTTCAGTAAACCCTTTGGGCTAGATGCTCTTCTGGCACACCCTTTCTGCTTCCTTCTTCCTCGCTGTCTTATGGGGGCAGGACCCCATGGGGAGGAGAAGGAGCAGCCCAGTCCAATGCTGTCTGTGATGGGGTGGAGGAGGTGCAATTTTAATTCTAAGATTGTATAGTATTTGGAATCTCACTTGTCCACAGATATAACCTACTTCTCCAATATTTGTTTTATTAATAATAAAATTGATATCTTAGTCACATCTCAATAAATGTCAGTTTTATCAGTAACAAAGTTGATACTTTGGTCACATTCTCCAATATCACTTTTATCAGCAATAAGCAGATATTTTGGTCTTTTAAAAAATAAAAGTTTCTCTTTAGGAAATGCCTTTCCGCTACACTAAGAATAAAATGCCATGCCACGGCCTACGTGATCAGGCCAGGTCTCTCCCTCCAGCTGTATCTCCTTCAATTCTTCCCTCTCTCTCCACACCCTAGCCTCTCTCACTCTCTTTCTAGCCCAGAGACCTCACCAAGCTCATTTCTGCCCTGGGCCTTTGCATTTGTCCCCTCCTCCTTCCCCCCGCCACCTCCAGATGAGTTCTTGTCTTTGGAGTTTCAGCTCAAGTGTCACCACCTCAGAGGAGTCTTTCATGATCACCCAAGACTCACACCGCCTCATGACTTACGTTATCATATCTTATTTTCTGTATCACATATATCATGACTTAAAATTATCCTGTTGTACGTTCCATAATTTATTTCTTCTTATTTTCTACTCCTTGTCCATCACCAATGGAGGGTCAACTCCATGAAAGCAGAAATTTTATCTTTATTATCAACCTCTATATTCCCAGTTCCTAGGTCAGTACCTGGCACACAGTAGGTTCTTAATAAATATTTGTGGATTGAATTTAAGGATAAATGAATTTAACAATACTACAAGTGTTCATCTAATCTAGTCACAATTTAAAGTATTAGGAATTTCAGGAACAACTTTGAAGAACAGTGTGAGTATGTCTGCTTCAGAAACAATTTATTTACATATTTCAAGTAATAACAGCTACTGCTCTGTGATTTGCTCACAAAATCTGCCCAGTGTCTGTGAAGAGCTGGAACTGCACTTTCACATACAGCAGAACAAGCTTGGATTGTCCCCTAAACACACACTAATTGACATCATCTTGGAGAATAGGGCCACATTTTTATGCCAGTTTTCTTCACACACTTTATTTGAATGAAAGATGACATAGAGAGTGACACGTAAAAGACTTTAAAGAAGCTCAAAATGATTCTCAGATATTTCTAAAGGTAATTGCTCATTTCTAAGATTCCCAGACAGTTGACGCATTTCTCACATCATCTGGTCTACTCTTCTTTCCTATGACTTAGTCTCTGCCCTGGTAAAACTCGCATTGTCTTTTCCGTGGCCAGTTTAAAGATATGCTCTCCAGATTCTCCATCCAATATCAAAGTCCAAACTGGACTGGCCCCATTGGGAGTTTCTGTCTACTTCATAGATCCAGTGCTCAATCTAGGTCACACTATAAAAGATTCTCATTTCCTTTGTCTGGTGGCCTGTGGTTATATTTCCCCTCTATGTGCTTCCCAACCTTGATCCATATTGCCTGCTCCCTAAGTTTGTTCCCCCTGTATGCGTTTATCCTTCCCTCTGCCAATTCCTACAGCCCATGTTGACATCTGGGCCCCTCAGTTTCCAGGAAGAATGTCTTTACTTGCCATTGTCAAGGTATCTTCTCCACTTAATTATACTTCTCCCAAGGGCTTAGAAAAAAGCAAGTAAACCTTGAACACATTATGCTGAGTGAAATAAATTAATCACAAAGAAGCAAATACTGTATGATTTCACTTATATACGGTATCAAGAGTAGCCAAACTCATGGAAACAAAGCAGTTCCCAGGGGCTGGGGTTAGGGCAAAATGGAAAGTTGTTGTTTAATAAGCATACAGTTTCAGTTTTGCAAGACAAAAAAGTTCTGGAGATCTGTTTCTCAACAACGCGAATATACTTAATACTGGTGAAATGGACATTTAAAAATGGTTAAAGTGGCAAACTTTATGTTATGCATATTTTATCACAATTTAAAACAAAAAGCAAAACAACAACAAAAGGCAAGTAAATTGCTGCTGTAATCCAGGTAGCATTCTCCAAAACTGGTACTTTCCTACCATTAGCAGTGTCTCATTTTTGTCTTCCCTTTAATCTCTAGGAAGTAAGCTCCTCTCACAGTCCGCCTGGCTAGTGTCTGACTTAGAGGACCCCTTCCCTCCACTTGTGCCCATCACTTTAACAAGGAAGCACACTATTTCCCTTGGGAGTTACTTATTACACTTGGCATTAGGGTTAAACCTATGTACTCACTGCTGCTTTGTCCATCATTTCCCTTAGATTCCTTTATTCCTCTGTGGAGCTTCACTCTGCTTCTCTGAGCACATGTGCAAACAGCCTTCTTCCTATTTGCATTCCACTTCCTCCCACAGCCAAACATTCTCCCAAGCTGCATTCTAAACTCAGAACCTCCTCCCTGTCTAAACTCATCTTTTCTCCCTCCCCTTACTTAAATTGCTCATAAAAGTCTATTTTTCATAAAGCCTTCCTAGGACAATTAATATTATGTATTTATAGTTTATTTATAGTTTATTTTACATTCCAGAAAAGAATTTATGGCATATATGATCAGCTGGGAAAAATTATTCTTCTTGTGTATGACACAAATTGTATCACACTACCTACAGTACCATCTCTCTGACTTAAGCAACTTAAAAATTTCAGTTAATTATATTCTTAATATTAATTTATTTATTACCAGTAACACTATCATCTCATACTATACATCTTAGAAGACATTATGGAAATAATAAATACCACTTAATATGAATATTTACAATGTAAGTACTCACGAAAGGTACCTAATTTTCACAATGACTCTTCAAATTTGGGGAAAAGAATTAAACTATTTAATCTCATATCTCTCAGTCTGAAAAAATGAGAAAACTTTATTCATAGTTAAAACACAAATTGACAGTAGTCTCTGGATTAGACTTCTGGAGGACATGCATTCTTCTGCTCTGCTCATCGTTATGCTTAGCATCTAGCACAGTCATGGACACACAATACGCACTCGTTATACATGCAGTGGATGAATGAATAAATGAACAAAGTTGCTTGAGAATACATAAAAGGTAGACACTAAAATTTCAGTTTAATTCAGCTCTCTCAGACATCAAAGCCAATGTTCTATTTTGTTTTTTCTTTTTCTTTTTTTCAGAAGGAAATAAAGCCCTGGGTCTTCCCGTTATCATACTCGTTGCTGCCTTTACCCCATTTTACTTTACGGTTACTAAACATCTTCAATTTTACAAATTCTGAGTTGCGTTCAGTAATGACTCAAGAAGTTGCATCTACAAGATAGCAGAGCTTCCAAAAGGTGGCAGTAGCGTGTCGGTCACATGACCCAAGCTGTAAGAATCTAAACTACCGGTTAATTTGATTGACATAGAGATAAATAAAATTTATCTCCTTTTTGCTCCAAAAGTATTATATCATAAAAATAGTTGAACTTCAAGCAATGTTAACTATTATAGCAGAAAATATTTCAGACACATTTTTGAAAAGATAAAATCTAAGGTGAAGTTCAAGAGCTTCCTCACCAGTTCCATCTCCTCAGACAGTCCCAATCCCTTCTCAGGAGTTCACTCTCCAACATCAAGCCTGTTCCAACAAGGTTGCCCTGAGCAGCTTGTTTGTTACAAGACTTGATCCCTCTTTTTCTCAGCCTATTCATCTTTCCCACATTTTGCACACTAATGAAAGAGATACTTTCATTTTACCTTTTCAACTTCCTTTCTCTCAGAATTTGGGCTTTTTATTATTTATTTATTTTTGCACGTTGCAAAATCAAAAAGTGGAAGAAATAGCTACAGAGTAGCATAAGTTGCTGAGAAACTATTCTTACGCTAACAAAAGAAAGTATTTACACTTGACTCATGTCAGTTTTCTCCATCCCACCTGTCAAGATTCTATTTCCCCAGGCCACAATGAGCATAGCTCCTTGAAAACATGCATGGGCAAGCATCTTGAGTGAGAGCCAAGGCAGAGTTCTACACTGGAAGGGACATTGAGGGTTCAAATTAAGAGAGTAAGCTTATTTATTGAGCAAAGTCAGGATCCATTACAGAAATGGAACCGGAAAAATCAGTATCTGCAGAAACCCAGGGAAAGAAAGATTATGCCACTTCTAGGAAGCTAGTAGTTCAGCATGTCTAGAGTAACATAAGATATCCATCAGCACCTACTTGTCCACAGGCCCTTATTAGTGAAATTTCCATACCTCGGGTCTGTTGCTGCCTCGTCAGTGACGTTTTGTATCATATAAACTTTGGCCTCCATTGACAGCTGGTTAAACCAGGGGTGGCACTATCTCAAAACAGCCAATCTTCCTGCTGGCTAACGACATATGATCCATGGCTTGGCATTGGAAGATAAACTGGACCAATAAGCTTCCTTCCTCAGAAATTTGAACTAAGAAACAGTAACAAAATGAGCAAGATATGAGTGAGAATTAAAAACTGAGACATATATGATGGGACATATACGAAGTAAAATTATGAAGGAGTGGAAGTTATTAGTATGAATAAGAAGTTAATTAGAGAGAAAAATGTAACAGATATGCAGAGAGCAGCAAAGCATGCTCCTCTAAGCGCTTTTTTAAAATAAAATTTTATTTAAAAAAAATCTGTCCCACAACTTTACTATCATAAGCATTAACAATAAGGCTATGTTGTCAACCCGGCCGTGGTCCGCTTCACCATCTTTGTTTTTCCTAGTACCATTATAGTAAAACTCTCAAAGTGCCTTTGCATCTCTCTTCTCCTTCCGTCGTCCAAATTCACCCATCTTACAGATTATAAAATTGAGGCACTTAGAGGATAAGTGATTGGCCCAAGAGAACTTTTGAGGACCCTTCAATTAGGACTTCCATTTTTTTACTCCATTAGCATTATTCGCTTCAATGTGCCATGAAAGAATCACAGGAGTGTATATCAAAAGCAGTCAGACCCCACATTTGCACTGGCCAGAGGATTTTGCAGCCATTCCTTGCTGCTCATCCAGATTGTGAGTTATATACTATAAATTATTTATATACCAAAAGTATAAAACAACATTTTTAATATTTAGCTTAATGACTTTCTAGTGTGACATTATTCTGATGCTACCATTTCATCAAATTTAATGTAAATGACATTATTAAATTGTACTGGCAGCATAAAATTACATTCTTTAAATTGTGGGCTTTAGAATATTTTATTTTAATAAAGTCTTTGCAATAGAGATCTTCCGCCACTCACTTATTCTTTCTTATAAAACAAAAAAATTTGCTCTAGGCCTTTAAATGAGGGCCAATTGAAAAATTAATCATAATTGCTAAAGCAGTGACAAAGTCGCTCTGGAATGTTTTTCATTATTTGATTGACTTTCCTTTGTTACAAGCATAAAGCCCTAAAAGTGCGGTCAAAGCAGAAGGAGTCTAAGGAAGCACATCCTGGTGAATTTCAAAATGGCAAAGGGTTAGTTAAAATAATTTGTCAAATTTTGCTAAATGCTCTATTTCGTCTCCAGTTGTTGCCATGGAAATACATACATAGTTAAAACACATACACGTGCATACACACACAAGCTCACGGTATTTTTTGTACTTATACATTTATCCACATTCTCATTATATTCAGTACAAATGAAAAGATTTCTGTCTTACTGCTGTTGCTATCAGAAGTCTGTAAAAACTGAAGTAAAACATGCAACTGGTAAACCATAGTGAATCTTTTAAAATATAGCGTATTCCACAAAACCCAGATTTTTAAAATAAGCATGTATGAGTATACAATGAGAGATTCCAAATAATTTTTTTTTTCAGCTAACCTAATCAGAGATAAGCCTTTGTGAGTGGGCGGGATTTAGGTTACAGCGTCTGTGTTTTCCAGGTGCGTCCTTGCTGAACTTGAAGGTAACAGATAGGTGTGAAAGACATCCAGGCCCCTCCAGGGCCGGCATTATGAGTTCTTTGTGATGGTGCAGGAGACGCATCAGCATGACACTGTGGCTCCAGGACTGCAGGCAAACCAAAACCCCACCTCGTGGATATGGTTGCATTACAGCTCTGGCTGACACTCTGGAGGCCAATGGATAGTAAAATACGTTTTTAAATTTCCAAAACTGCATTAGCATTAAGAATCTCAAAGGAAGAAAGTTTGGATTGAAGAGCTACAGTTGTCCCTTTCAGTTGTCCCTCTGGCCTTTCGAGGAAGCAGCCGGTAAACTGGCCTCTCCCGTGAGCACTTTCAGTTCTCAGGAACCTGGGCAATAGATAAATTCGAGTTATTACTGTTCGAGGAAAACCTGGCTACAACAGCCCGCCCGACCGAGCCAGAGATTGTCTTCCTGACGTGGCTTGAGAACCTCAGTAATATTTTAACCCACAATTGCAGATAACCATTTACATGCCGCTTACTTGGGGATCAGTCATGTTTTATACTTGGAGACTTAGTTTCGTTTATCCTGAGCACTGCAGCCTCCTGGCTGTGGGGGTGAGAGTCAGAACGGAAAGCAGAGGATGGCTTGTTCTAAAGAACAGGAGCAAGTTTATAAATTAAAGATACTATTAACCAAGCATCTCTCTTTCCCTCTCTTTCCTTCCCTCCCTCTTTCATCAATTCTCTCAGAATCTAAGGCTTCTAATAAATTTTTAATTTTTTTAAGAATTTACTACATATTCAATACACATGTCTCCAAATTGTCCCCAAGAAGGACTATGCCAAGTGACGCTTCCACCGGCAGGATCTGAGATAGCCCATCTCCCAGCAATCCCATCAGTTTTCTTAATCAGGCTTTCTCCATCTTTGCCAATTTCATAAAAGAATATGTTGCTCTCTTTTGTTTTATTAGAGCCCATTTTGCCATTGGTTTGAATTACCATATTTGTAAATCTAACCCTTTACAGTGTTTATATTAATGTGTTTCGCAATAGGAAATCAATCTTGCATTCTTAGGATAAAATCTACAAAATGATGATGAATGATTCTGTGAATACCCTGCCAGTGTCAGTCTGATCTCTGTCATTTAGGATTTCAACATCTATGTTAATTAGGGGGATTGTTCTCTGACAGTCTCTTCAGCAGCTGAGAACACGAGCACATAGTGGCCTGGAACACTTGGGGGCCAGACACTGTGAACAGTTATCAGGTGGGCAACGTGCTGAAGAAAAATTAAAGGAAGGTGTTTCTAATGGTCAAGTAAATTAAAGACATAATTCATTTTAGTATATTATAAATTCTAAGATGTCCTGTAGTCTAAGATTTGTTTTATCCGTAGTTTATTAAACTTATTTGCCTAAATATATAGAATGCTTTCTATATGGAATAACTATTAACCTCTGAAGAGACCTTCAAGTGTTTCCCTTAACATTTTGAAAAGAGTATAGTTTCCTTTTGTTCTATATTTGGCATAAGTTTTATGCTCGTTTCAAAAAATTAAGCCATTTTTTCCTGTTCTCTAAAACGGTTTAAGTGAAAAGCATATAATTTGTGCCTTGAAAATTTGAATGAATGCTCCTATGAAATCAACTAGTGCCAGAGGTTATTGTTGAGGCCTGTTTTATTTATTTTTCAATTTCTTTTATGATTATTGACATACTTTGGTTTTCTATTCTTCGTAGGTACTTTTGGAAATTCTATTTTCAAATGAGTATCTATATCATTCAGATTTTCACATTAATAGGAAAATTTTATATACATAATGTTTTTTTAAAAAATCTTTGTCACTTCTTGCTATATTCACCTTTATTTACAATATTTTGTTTGCATTATCTCTCCTTTTTTCTTCATTAGATTTTCCAAAGCATTTTTAAAATTTTTTTCCAGTTTTCTTTAGATATAATTGACATGCATCACTATATGAGTTTAAGGTATACAGCATAATGGTTTGGCTTACTATATTGTGAAATCATTACCATAGTTAGTTTAGTTAGCATCCATCATCTCATATAGATACAATACAAAAAGAAAGCAAAAAAGAAAAGACAATATTTTTCCTTGTGATGAGAACTCAGGATCTATTCTCTTAACAACTTTCCTAGATATCGTACAGGAGTATTACCCATAGTCATCATGTTGTACATTACATCCCTAGTGCTTATTTATCTTGTAAGTGGATGTTTACCCCCTTTGACCACCTGTCTCCAAGTCCCCCCCAACCTTTTGTAACCACAAATATGATCCCTTTTTCTATGAGTACGGTGTTTTGGTTTTTTGCTTCCTTTTAGATTCCACATATGAGTGAGATCATACAGTATTTGTATTTCTCTTTCTGATTTATTTCACTTAGCATAATGCCCTCAAGATCCATCCATGCCACTGAAAATGGCAGGATTTTCCTGTTTTCTATGGCTGAATAATATTCCATTGTATATATATATATATATATATACCACAACTTCTTTATTCATTCATTTGTTGATGGACACCTAGGTTGTTTCCATGTCTTTTCTATTGTACTATGAACATGGGATGAATATATCTTTTAGAGTTACTGTTTTTATTTCCTTCCAAAGTGTTTTTTTTAATATTTCCTTTCCTATGCTTTTATTATTTAATTATACTACTTTGCTTAAGCTTATCTCTTGTTATTCTTTCTTTTCTTGAATGCTGCAAATTTTATTTATATTCCCTTCTTATAGGTTAGTTAATACAAAAATTAAGGCTCTGGATTTCCTTTTGAATAAGACTTTTAAAAATCTTTTATAAATTTTGGCATATAATATTCTCTTTTTTATTTTTTAAATTGTTTACTAATGTAATATTGGTTTCTTTTATGATTCAAGAATTATTTAGAAGAAGGTTCTATAAATTTTACTCTATTTATTCATTTAATCTATGTGGTTACTTTCTAATTTTATTGTATTTATTCAAAGAATGCAACCAGTACCATTTTTACCCTAAGATCTAGCATAATAATATTTCTGAATGTTTAATAGGTACTTAAAAGAAGTTGTGTTTTCTGTGTACAGCATATAAAGTTTCATGTAGTCCAGATAATACGTCCTTTTTAAAATTTCTATATCTATATTACTCATCTCTTTATCTGCTAAACAAATAAGGAGGAATAGTAAGTTCTTCAAATGCAATTTGATGACTTTAATACATAGCTTTGTTATCTGGTATATAAAACTTAGAGCTATTATAATTTCATTGGGTAAAGGAGAGTTTGTCAATATGAAATATCGTTTGTCTTCTTGAATGTATTGCCTTGAATTTTACTTCATTTGAAATTTAATATTGCTACTCAGAATTTGCATTTGATTGTCTTTATATTTTAGGTTGACAATTCTCAGCTATGGTCTAGGGACTCCTCGGAGTCCCTAAGATCCTTTGAGAAAGCTCATGAGGTCAATATTTTTGGAATAATTCTAAGATGCTATTTGCCTTCTTCGTTCTCATTCTCTCAGGAGTGCACAGTGGAAATTTCCAGTCCACGTGATGCATGGCTCTGATGCACACATACATCACACTCTGATAGTTAATAGTCTGTGTGCTTGTGTATTTTTGTGTTTTAAAAATTTCTCAGCTTTCATAAAACTTTTGGAAGAAAACATGGGAGAAAGTCCTTGTGACCTTGGGTTAGGCAAAAATTTCTTAGATAGGATACAAAAGCATCAGCCGTAAAATAAAAAATTGATAAATTGGACTCCATCAAAATTTCAAGATTCAGCTCTTTGAAAGACACTGTTAAAAAAAAAAAAGTAAAAAGAAAAGACAAGCCGCCGAGTAGAAGAAAATATTTGCAAAACACATATCTGATAAAGGACTATATCCAGAAGATATAAAGAACTCTTAAGATTCAGTAGTAAGAAAATAATCAACCGAGTGGGCAAAAGATTTGAACAGACACATTACCAAAGAAGAGATACAGATAGCAAATTAGCACTAAAAATATGCTCAACATCATTAGTCGTTAGGGAAATGCAAATTAAAACCACAACAGAATAATATTACACATCTATTAGAATAGCTAAAATAAATGTTTTAAAAACTGACAATATCAGGTCCTGGCGAGAAAGCTGAGTAAGTGGAACTCTCATATATTGTTAGTGGAAATGCGAAATTGTTGAACCATTTTGGAATTGTTTTTTATGCAGTTATTGTTTTTTAAAAAGTTTCTTATAAAGTTAACCATGCACTTATAATATGACAAGCAGCAATCCCTGGGTTTTTACCCAGAAAAATGGAGACATATGTCCAGGCAAAACCCTGTACACAAATGTTCATAGCATCTTTATTTGTAATAACCAAAAACTGGAAAGCCCCAAATATTTGACTGGTGGATGGATAAAGAAATCATGCGGCAGCCAAATAACAGAATAGGACTCACCAATAAAAGGAACTACACTAGTGATACATGTAGCAACCTTGATGAATCTCAAAAGCATTATGCTAAATGAAGGAGCCTGGACTCCACAGGCTGTATAATGTATGACTCCATTTAGCTGCTATTTGCAAAAAGTAAATATAGAACCAGAAAGCAGATCGTTAGGGCTGGGAGTAGAGAGACACATTTGACCTCAAAAAGGCATGGAAATACCCTGTATGCCTTCATTGTGGTGGTTGTTCCCAAACTGTATGAATTCACCAAAATTCATAGAATAGCACAGCCAAAAGATGAATGTTACTATAGAGAGATCAATCAAGCTGACTGAAAAAGAAATTCAGTTTTAATTTGTAACGCAATCTGTATCAATAGATATATTCCACATAAATAAAAGTTCTTTAGATCTTCAGTAAGTTTTAAGAGAGTAAAGAGATTCTGAGATCAAAAAGTTTGAGTCATTATTATAGGTCATGATGAATAACACAATTTTTATTTCTTTTTTCATTTTTTTATTGTGTTTTGCTAAAGCAAAATACTATGGGATTTTTTAAGCTAATCTGAGTGTCTTCAGCATTTATGAAGTAGATTAGAACATGTAATAAAAATAAATTAAAAATATTTTTTAAATATGACAAATATTAATTAAATTAAATGTTTTAAAGTTAAAAATATTTTTTGGTTTACTGCTATTGGCTTATTTTACCTTTTTAAAAACTCTACCTTTTGCTATGTACAATTTTAATTTTCTCCAGTTATCTGGAAAGTATACTTTATGCCTATTTGAATTAGTTTAAGTTTTCCAAACACATATGTATAGCTTTTTCTAAATATCAGGATGAAAGATGAAATAATGCTTTTATCTTCCTACACACCTTGTGAGACCAGAAATTAATCAACTCACCCATCTTATCTTACTCTAATCTGTGGTTTTGAGATGGGGGCTATTATCATAATTTAAATTATTTTATATTATACATGTTCTCTGTCAAGAATCATGCAATTTTAAAATATATTGAGTAATCATAAGTATGTAAATAAATATTTATCAAGCCTATTTCTTTCTTATATTTATTCAGTTTATTCTCTCCATTATCAAATGTTGAAGGATTTCTTTTCCTGATTGCTGTGCCAAGTATCCTCCACCTATCCATCACATCTTTTCTCCATCCTGTTCTCTGTCCTGAGGAGTTGGCCAGAGTAACATATCATTGGGATCCTTGCCCTGTGGTTTTTCTGCTAGATTTGGCCTATGGGGCTGAGAGCTTGGAAGAGAAAGGAGAGTGAGATAGTGTATGTTTTCCCTTTGTGAGGTTGCCTCAAGCTGGTATGTTCTTGACAGAAAGTCATTGATCATCCCAAGGTGGCCTGCTCTACATAAACTTACATTTTGGATTCAATAACCTCCCCACCTTCTTTTCTCCTTGGGCCTAGGGGCAGAGACAGCCTGCTGCTGCTAGCTCTGGGTTCTTACCTTATCGCTTTGGGTTCCCCTACATATCACCCACCCCTTTGTAATTAGTCTGTCTGTAAATAAAGTCTCCTCAGATTAGCCTAATTTGGGTCCCCATCTCTTTTGAGCAGGGGCACTGATGTCACTGATTATTCATAAGTTTGGTCAAGATATAGTTTGGCATAGAGTCTTTTTTCATATTTTTGTTCAGAACATGATGAACTTTTCCAATCCACATTCACTGTTTTTTCAGTTCACACACTATTGTTCAATTTGCCTTTGTTTATTGCATTGTCCCCGTTGTTTAGCATTTTCCTTAAACTCACATGTAATTTTCACGTTGGCACCTTGCACTCCATCTTCACTAACTCTGTCTGCTCTCTTGTTCCTATCATTTCTTTGCCCTTTGCCTCTGCATGCTGGGAGCACTTACCACGTTGATCCTTGATGTTACTTGTTTGGTTTTCTGCAACGTTGATTCTTCCCTTTACTGACAGATTTTCATTCTGTTTTTACATTATTAGTTATAGGTTGTTTTTAAAAAATTAATCCCATTCCCAATGTTTACTTTCATAGCACTGCTATTCTGGATGGCTTTTACTTTTGTTTCATAAGAATTTTACCTTCATATGAACTGGGTACTGGGTGTTCACCCAGTAAAGTAAAAGTATTAAAGCTGAATGCTTTTATTAAATTTTCTTCTGTCCCGTGCAGTAATTCACATTCTGGGCTCTATTCTCTTAAAAATAAAACTTCCACTCCAATAGATTATAATACTTAAAAAAATTTTTCCCCTAATAAGTCATCCACTATCCAAATTTCCCCAGCCTCATTTACTGTCCATTTTTGGATGAGTAGAATCCTAGGCTCACATATCCGTCTGAAGAACAAGACTATGTATACAACTTCTAGTTCCATTCCTATACCTTCCAGGCCATTATGTAGTATGGATGTGCTGATCTTCCACTCCCTAATTCTGTATCACTTAGAGTAATTGGAATATATGAAACAATCTAATTTGCAGTTTTTCCTCCTATCAGGGCTTTTTCTGATATCCCTCCATTTACAGCTTTTTGCCTCCATGACATAATGGGCCACTCCTATTTTCTTTTTATATCTGCCTATTTTGTGCTCTTTTTTCATTTTGCTTTTTAGTTCTAAAATATGAATAGAAAGAGCTACTGATGCTGAGAGGAAGTGGGGAATGATGCCTTAGCAAACCACCTAGAAAATATGTGTGTAGATGATAGACAGCTGCCCATTTTCACGTCTAGAACAGAGCCCAGGGACTCTGAGCCAATGGCATCATGTTCATAAGACTGAAATAATTCCACCTTCCTGAAGACCCCTATATGAGCTCTTTTACAAAAAGGAAACTGTGTAAAAACTACTGGTCAGAGTGGAAATTCTGATGGCTTCATAATTCAAGGAAATTCTTCACAAATTGTGGCAATAGATTGACCTTTACTTCTACTTTTTAGTATTGTTTTGTGTTTTTCCACATTTCTATATCAGGCTGGGAGAAACTGTGTCAGGAAATAATACACAGAAGCCTGGAAAGTACTTTGACACAAATTCATACATTCTCAAAATGTAAGATAAACTTCTGAAAAAGTGAGGCTTAGATTGGAAATTCAGAGAACCCTTTTTCCAAGGTTGCTTTTGATGACATCAAGTTGAGATTTATGAGGACCACATTTAAAAATCTATTCATTTCTTTTTAGATAGCTTGACTATTGTTATTACTTTTATTACTCAGATTCAGGAAAAAATCCAGGTTTCGTGGAGTTTGAGGCTTATACAGTAGGGGGACTCCTTTTAAGAAAAAGAATGCAAAACCATGAATATGAAATTAGGTACAAAATGATTACTTATTTAGAATGAGAACAGACAATACAGCAATTAAACGTTTTAAAAGTCAGAGGCCAGCCCAGTGGTGCAGTGGTTAAGTTCGCACACTCTGCTTCAGGAGCCAGGGGTTCACGAGTTCAGTTCTCGGGTGTGGACCTGCACGCCGCTCATCTAGCCATGCTGTGGTGGCATCCCACATACAAAATAGAGGAAGATTGGCATAGGTGTTAGCTCAGGGCCAATATTCCTCACCAAAAAAAGAAAAGTTTTAGAAGTCTGACAAATAACATGAACATCACAAATTTCAGGAAAATAACAATAGTTTTATTAAATGACAAACACAGTTATATAATTTTTTAATACACATTTTTGGCTGCCATTCTTTTTAATAACTACTTCATAGGACAACAATTCTATATTATCTTTTTTATTGAGAGAATAGAAAAATAATTCAGTATTTCCTCCAGCATGATTGATCAATACTTGTTTTACTTAATGACATTTTAGGATGTTTCTTTCAGCTTTACAACTTACTATTGATAATGTCATGTACATTTTTGTGTTGTTGTCAAACTTGGGAAATATTCTATCAAGTTAATTTTTATATGAACTACAAGATATGGAAAACTTTTCCATAGCTCAGTCGTCTGGCTCTATACATTTCAAAGTTTGTTTCTCTTCCACTGCTGATTGTACGTGCCCACCACTGGAGGGCACATTCATATCCTGATACAGCCTTTCTTCTGTGTCATGGTGCTGGGTGGGTCAGCACAAAAGATGGTCACTGTATTTCTGAAGGCATTCCAATACCAGAACAACTAGCAATAACATAAATATTCATGGAAGCCGAAGTGAATTACGTAAATGAATTCTGCTAAACCAAAACTAAATATATCCACAACTCAACTTCCCATTAGTAGCCAGATTTCAGGTTTAGAACTTCACAGGTTTAGCACTTTGCTTACGTCCATAAGCTATGGAAACTGTCTGAATGAGACTGCATCACAGTTCAGACTTTTCTGTAATCAATTTCTCTATTTTTCTCTCTTTCTTTTAGAGTTCCATGTGTATATTTTCTTTTCTTTGTAACTCCACGTCTTCTCTAAGCATCTGTTCTTTGCTGATACGTTTGCTAAAAGTAGTGAATAGCGGGAATAGATCAACTGAGTTCTGTGACAGGCTTTTCCAACATTCTTTGTAAAACGCTAGTGACTTGTCTTATTATTTCACATGAATAGCATGCAATAGAGTGACTATCTATCGCATACCTTACTTTTCTGTGTGGTTTCTATATAGTGGCTCCATTTTCCTTGTTAGATCAGTGTTTGGCAGGTGTTGACAATAGAAGGACATTTTAAACTTCTTTTGGAAGGAAAAAACAACTCTATTTGAAGTTCATTGCATAATTCTGTGACCCACTTTCTGCTGACACCACTGAGCATCATCCTAGAGGTAGCAGTTGACCTGTATTTCTGCTAAATTACTTTGTGCTAAACACATGTACTGTATATGAACATAAAAAATAATATGCACAAAACTAAAAGAAAATACAGAATATTTTATTAGGTTCAGCATGAGTGAGATAATACCTGTAAGGAGCAGCACACTGGTGAACAAGGATGGAAGCACAGAGGACCACTTTATACCATGGGATTGCTGGAGACAACATGGAAGTGACTCCCACTTACTCAATGTATATTTCAGAGTAGGAAAATTCTCCCATTGGCTCAACAATGGACATGGAAAGTTGAGTTTAAAAAAGATGTAATTATGCCATGGTCTTTAAGGAAAGTCCAATCTACATTGAACAGTCTGGATTTAGGCTTCTCCAGATCACAAACCTTCTACTCTTCTGTCATTTCTGATCTAGGATTTGACCACACACCTTAAACTTGAATTGATACCACTCAATTTCAGTATTTTCTATTCTCCAGGATAAAATCTTGGAAAAAAAAGCATAGACTTTGTTGTCAAGCAGATCTAGGTTCAGATTCCAACTCTTACACTTACTAGCTGCGGCCTTGGGAAAATTACTGTACCTGAACTTTAAATTTTTCATCTGTAAATTAGAAATAATAATATCTCTTTATTAGAAATCTATAAAGATGAAATATAGTATTGTATCTGAGATCCTGGGACAGTACCAGGTACATAATTCTCTTTCCTTCCACAATTCTGTCATCTGATCCTGGTTAAATCCATAGGTCCACATTATATACATGAGCTTATTGGTAAATTTTTTAAAATTATGGTGCATTATAGCACAGAATTAAAAAAATAAATCGCCCTCCCAACTCTAAGATTGTTTCAATCTTGCCTTTCCAAGAAAAGAAAAAAGTGATCTAGGCATCGGGAACCATCAAAATGAGGATAAGGTGCGGATAAGGAAATAAGATGACTTACAGTATATGAAGGTCATTGGGGCCAGCAAAGCTTCCAATCCCATGAAATTTCTTTCGAGGATCTGACTGATCATATACTATGTGCTCCTTTCTGGAACATTCCCACTCCTCATCTTTGCCATTCCAGATCAAACTATGTTTTGGAGTTCTAAGTGAATTACATTCCTCCCATGGAACCTCAATGGCTGCTATGAAAAGGAATAAGCAGAATGGATTCTAAATCCTCTACCTCATTTAAATCAAAGCAAATATGCTTTTTCTTATTTTCTATTGGGTTTCCATGTAAGATCCTGAAGATGTTTCTCTGACTTAAAAAAAATCTTGAAAATCTACTATTAATTTTGGTCAGATTCTTTCCATGTATTTGCTTAACTTTTCTCAGCTACAGGGTTGCCTTCTAAGTAAAAAGCAAATTCTTAGTAGGCAGGGACCATTCATAACTTACATCTTTAAGCAATGTGCAGAGTACACAGAATCATATTTTACACATTTTGAGCACTCAGTAAACTTTAATCAAGATATATTTAAGAATTTGTCTTTGTTGTGTGTTGAATTGTCTCCCTAAATAATTCATATGTTGAAGTCCTAATCCTCAGAAACTCAGAATGTAACCTTATTTGGAAAAGGGTTATTATAGAGGTAATTAGTTAAGATGAGGACACACTGGAGTAGGGTGAGCCACTAACTCCACATAACTGTTGTCTTCATAAAAAGGGGAAATTTAGACACAGACATGCATGCAGGGAGAATGCCATGTGAAAATGAAGGCAGAGATCAGCGGTGATGCAGCAGGAACCCAGAAACACCAAAAATTCCCAGCAAACCACCAGCAGCTAGGAGAGAGTCATGGCACAGATTCTCCCTCACATCCCCCAGATGGAACAAACCCTGCCAACACTTTGATCTCAGAGTTCCAGCCTCCAGAATTGTGAAACAATAAATTTCTGTTGTTTCAGTCATCCAGTTGTGTTACTTTATTATGGTCCCTAATGACAGAAATAGATGAAGGACAAAACAAATGTGATTTTCTTGTGAAAATCTGGATTTGACTATGAGGAAACTGCAGAAACTTGCAGCTTCCGCTCAGCAGACCCCAGGTCCTGCTGTGAGGGACTGTGGTCTGTAGCAGGCCAGCATGTTACACAGCCAGAGCTAAGTCAGTGTTTATCGTGATTTTAGAAAAGCGAAAGTAATGAGAGGGCTGCGAGGACTCAGGTAGCATAGTTCAAGCAGCAGGGAGCAGAGATCTGGTCTCTGTTGAGATCACCATAGAAACCATGGCCATGACCAATGCAGAGGAGTTAGGACTCTCTTGGGTCTCCTCCAAGGCACCAACCCAGCAGGATTAGATCCACATCGGCTGCAGGATACATTGAGCAAGGTTTGGTGGTGGTAAACCTGGACTGGGCTCTCTACACAATCCATACCAATATAATCATGCCTCTGAAATTGCTATCTTCCCTAGTTTTCTCTTTAGAACATTTCCAGAGTCTCATATTATGGATTTAAAAGAGGATGGTGATTGCTCTGAGCCCTGAAAAAAAGCAGTAAGCAACCCCACAGAGGAACTCTATGAAGGCTTATTTGTCATGAAATCATAAGACTGAAATAAAGCCTAACAGAGCCTAAGATCCATTCCTTTATCACTAAGCCTTTTCGTAAAGATAAGAAGTTACTTTACAAAGAAAGCTAAGAAGCAATTTTCTCTCTCTTCTCTGCCGTCTGCTACTTGGAATTGCAAGGGAGGCAGGAAAGACGTGAAGACTGAGGAAATACATTGATAATACTAAAAATCCATGTTCGTACTTACTCTGCATGTTACAAACTGATTTTTGTGCCTATTTTATATCATCCTCTCAGCAACCCTATGAGGCAGATATTATCTTCCTTTTACAAATTAGGAAATATTTATTCATTTCTTTTTCCTAAAAATGAAACTCAGAACTGGCTGAAGTTCATACATCCAATAATTACCTGCTGAAACCTCATATTCAGAGCTTCTAGCTCCAAATCTTACATTACTTCCACCAAGGCATGCCGGAAAAAAGAATCAGCAAAGAGGGAGGAGGAGTAAGAAAGAAAGGGAAGGGAAGATGGATGTATGGCAAGGGGGCTTCCTCACTCCAGGGCAGCAGCATTAAAGACCACAAAGGGAGAGGGGTGTATTTCCCACCTCATCTTTGTCTGGCCTGGTCTTCTCTGCACATAGACCACCATGCTGCACAGCTGAGTTTCAACTCTTTTTATGAGCTTAGTATCATTATTGTCCAATCTTCTCTCCAGGCTTTATAAGCACAACTCCACTAGCATTTCCTCCTAGGCTTCACTCTCCAGCCTCTTTGCATCTTTGAATCTTTTCTCTGAGTCTTCCACACATTGTCTTTTTCCCCTCCGCTGAAGAAGCCAGAGCTGGATGAAATCTTTCAATTCAGTTTTTACTTTCCATCTACCATTCTCTACTTCACAATGAAGGAGGCTGTGAAAAGATTAGAATATGATTTAATTCAATGTACATCTGTTTTTAAATAAACTACATTTCAAGTAATGGGATGTATGACTTAGCACCAGTGTTTTATTTAGCTGGCCATCATCTTGGCTGTTTTTCCTTTTACTAATACCACCTGATAACTAGACAATGAAAGAGTAGAATAAATCATATTGATTCTAAATAATAGTATACATCCCTATTTCCCAGGTTGTGTCTCACCTGGGGATATCATTTTCCAGTTCAGACAACAATGAATCCCAGCGAAAGTTAAGTCACAACTTTCCATCAAATGACGACAGAAAAAAAGAAAAATGGCTATTAATTTCTGGTGACTATCATCTGTCACCATTCAGAAAGAACAGGTAACGTTAACTGATTATTTACTTGGTATCACTCACGGTGTGCTAAGGTCTTCATGTTCCTCGTGGACCTTCAATCTTCACAACCTTAGAAAGTGGACGTTGTGTCTCCTATTGTAGAGAAGAAGAACATCAATCTAGGTCCATTTAACTCCAAAGCTTTTGGCTGCTGTATTACACCACCAGAATACAAGCAGTATTCTGTACTGCTTAATCAACAAAGAGAGCAAGACGTTATTGTAAGGAAAGTATATTTCAGAGGTTTCTAGAATAAATAGTGCTAATTTTAAAAGGACAGTAGAAAAGAATGAGAATGGAAACATTTCCTTAGAGTATTGATGGCAAAACTGAAATGGATATTTGGGAGTTTGGTAATCTTACCAGATTAGTACCTTCATCATTCTATTTTTGCTGTCCCTCTCCGAATCAGGACAGCAGGGGCCATATCTATGTCTCAGTTAACCAGAGCATAGTACAGTCAGGCTGGCTGTGTTAATTGACTCCGATTGCTACATGGTGGGTTAGTTCAGTCACTAAACAATCCAATTAATAGATGAGAGTAAGTAGCAGCCTGAATGTGCCATGGCTAATTTCATCCCTGTCCGTTGATTTTTTTAGCCATTGATCTGGTACACCATGCAGCTAACCTACTTAGTTGTTAAGATGCCTGGAATTCTGTGTGTGCTGTTCCAGCTATTTCAATAACACAGCTATGGCCTTCAAATACCTCTTCCTCAGAGAGAACCAGCCCTAGGATGAGAGAAAATACAACAGTCCTAACCGATTTGTGTGTGCGTGGGTGTGAGGAAGATTGACCGTAAGAAAACATCTGTGCCAATATTCCTCTCTTTTATGTGGGATGCTGCCACAGTGTGGCTTGACAAGCAGTGCTAGATCCATGCCCGGGATCCAAACCTATGAACCCCAGGTTACCAGAGTGGAGTGTGTGAACTTAACCACTATGCCCCTGGGCTGGCCCCCCATCTGATGTTTTTTAATAGATATATTTTCTAATAATGGAATTGCTAACTGAAATCAATATATTCTATATCTTTCATCTCTAAATATGAATAATATGTGACAATAAAATAAATTGCCTTTAAAAGTGATCACTTTGTAAAACTAGAGTCCTTCGAATTGTCATGTTAACAACTAACAAGTAGTATTTGCTATTAACTAATAGTTTATTGGATTTTATCTGTTATTTTCAGATAAAATATTCTAGTTTTACTGTTTTATTTTTCATTAAGACGTTAACAAGTCTCTATTGCCATAATTCTATTAGAGCTTCAGTGCAAATAAAACAGTTAAAAAAAGAATGACTATTTCTCTGACAAATAAAACTACATGGTTTTAGTGGAAAGATCACTAGTCTACATTCAGGACACCTAGATTATAGTTCCAGCTACCTCATAGATTCACTAAACTCAGAGAATCCAGAGGCAGAGGGAAAGGTATTTTATAGACCGTTTAGTCCAAATCCTCAAAGAAGAGGATCTGAAGGTCAGAGAAGTTCCTTGCCATATCTCCTGATTCCTGCCCCTGCGTCCCTCCTCCTTAGAGGCTAAGAGTTTACGAAGAAAAACCTTAGAAATGGAAATCAATTGGATTATGGAAATATCTCATGTCTTGATTACTATGAATGAATCTTCAAGGTACACTATGATTTTTAATGTTATATAGTTAGTGCTGGCCTTTAAATTTTGAAATATAAATACAAACCCATTTTGTAAAGATTTCTGGAGTGAGACCAATTTTAACAAATCATAAAATTTTGACCCATACACTCTCATTACATATGCCACTGGGTTTTTTTTGGTCCTAATATTACTTTTTACTAATAATAACTAATCAAGATGGGTTGAGTGAGTGGAGTGGAGGTGGGTGGAGAGTATAATATATATCCTTCTGATAATTATTTATTCATTCATTCACCTAATTATTCAACACATATTGACTGCTGTAGACTCTGGGATACAGAAATGAGCAAGACATGGCTGCCTCCAGATCCCGCCATCCAGGGACAGACAGGCATCCTAGCCCAGGATTACAGTGCAGAGCTGTGAGCAAGGTAAGAACAAGGTATGGCAAGCATGGGATAAGGCTGATGCAGGTAGCTTAGGAAAAGATGGGCTCCTACGAGGAGAAAACGTTTGGACTAATGGCTTAAAGAATTACTAATAACAATAACAATAATAATAGATAATATTTTATTGATGCTTACAACATGCAGGTGCAACACTTTAAGGTAGGTCCTATTATTATCCTCATTTTATACATGAAGCAACCAAGATTCAAGGTCCTAGGGTCACGAGGTGGCAGAACTTGAATCTGAACTCAAACAGACTCAGGGCTGTGACACAAAAAAGGGAGTGAGGGTGAATGAAAAGATAAGATGAGATGAGGTCACAGATGTCAGCAACAGCAAATCATAAAAGCTTTGTGTGACATATGAACAACTTGAATTTATTCTAAAGGCTATAATTATGCAAGGCTCTTCAGTATATTAAAAGTATAACTCAAATACGTAAACTCCCACTTCCATCCCTTTGCTCACATTGCTACCAGAAATGTCCTTCCTGTATCCCTGTTCTTCCTTAAATCTTTCCCATTTTGAAAGTTCCTCTCCTCTGTGACATTTCCAATCCGTAAATCCACTGTCTAACTCTTCCAGTACAAATAGCCTTTATCACATAATGCAATAACTTGTCTGACATTGTGTACTAATTTTTCGTGTCCATTTATCCCACCTCCTCATGTAAGTTACATAGACACTCTTAAAGGCTAGAAACCACGTCAAAGTCCCCTTCTGTATTCCCATAGCATCTAGTTCAGCTACTGAGCATCTAGAAGTTACTCACAGAATAAAACTTACTTTTTTATTGACCAATTGACAAAATTTAGGAATAGTAGAATCTGTTGTTATTATTGTTTCTCAAAGCAGAAATTTTCCAGCCTCTCTTTCCGGTCACACTGGGTGCTCGTTGCATAATCAAGAGATTTAGCTCTCAACAATAGACAATTATAACTGACGTGGCAAATGCCCAAACTGCTGCCCAAATTAATGGAGGAAGAAAGATAAAATAATAAGAATAAATCACAACACATATTTTAGCTCTACTGATTTTCTAATACCTACTTCATAACCAGTATTATTTTCAAGATAATCATTATATTTTCAGGTTAAAAGGTCTCGTCGTTGTTTTCCTACACCTTCCAATTCTCTAATCTCCGGCCCTACTATTCAGACAGGATTTAATTTTTAAATTAGCCTTGACACTTGAGAGACTATTTTTAAACATCTCCCAAGTAGGAAATCCCATATCCTTCCATAGCAATTCATCCCACTTAGCCAGTTCCACCCTATGTTTAATTTAAATCCCACGTGTTGCAGTTGGGGCCCATTTCCTCTTATTTTGACCCCTGCTGTGTAAATGGAGAATAGTTGATTATCATCAATTATGACTAAAATATTCTTTAAAAAAAAAGTACTATTAAATAACCCAGATCTCTCATTTAGTTGAATAATCATAGTTATTTTAATCTATACTCACAGATCTTGTTTCCTAATTATTTTTATCTTCACTACTAAACTCTAAGTCCTCTACATTCTTTAGTGAGGAATCTAAGGCTTAAAAATGGGGCCCAGGGACTGTCTGGCTAGTGGTAGGCATAACTGGAAGATGACCTCATGGCTCCTGATTTCTGCATTTCTATTCCTGCCTCTCATTACAGTGCCTCCAACCCTTACAAGGCTACTTTCTTGTTTCATTGCGTGATAATTACCCTTCAAATATCCATCAGACAGACTGAGGAAGGTTACAGAGCAAGGATTCTCTTTTGGTAATTATTGCTCTGCCCCAAGTACTTAATACTCTTAATGGAAATTCTCTTTGGATCTCTTACCATTTGTCCACATTAGTAAGGAACCTACATTAATAATACTGATTCTATCCTCTAAGATCTACACAATTTATCAGCAAATGTAATGAGTACATTGTTTCTTTTTTTTCTAGATTACTGGCCACTTTGCCCCAACCACCCCTCCTCCAAGTTGGCATGTATTTTCATAACCACACTCTATGATTGTTGCCCTGTCCAGTCAGCCTCTATAAATGGTTGTAACCTAATTCTCTAATAGACTGATGAGTGTTTCCTATAGAATATAGTTTCAAGCATGTTGAAGGCAAAATAGACTGCATTGAGTCATCCTAACCCAATTTCTAAGGTCACAATGAATGAGTTTGATAAGATTTTTTTTCCTCGCTAATATTCAGTAATCTGTTCAAGTTAAAAAAAAGAAAGGTTTTAATTCAGGACATCTTTTTTTGGCCTTGAAAATTGTACTATTCTGTTAGGGCTGTCCTAACAAAGTACCATACATTCGGTGACATAAACAAAAGTTTATTTTCTCATAGTTCTGGAGGGTGGAAGTCCAAGATCAAGCTGTTGGCAGGATTCGTTTCCTTTGAGGTCTTCCTCCCTGGCTTGTAAATGGCCATCTTCTCCTTGTTTCTTCACATGGTCACCTGTCTGTGTCCTAACCTCTTTTTATAAGGACTCCAGTCATATTGGATTAGGGCCCACCCCAATAACCTCATTTAATCTTAATCACCTCTTTAAAAATCCTATCTCCAAATACAGTTACATTCTGAGGTACTTGAAGTTAGGACTTCAACATATGAATTTGGGGGGTGACACAGTTTAGTCCATAACAAAATACTCAAGTCCCTCATATAAAATGACATAACAATTGCATATAATTTACACAATCCTCCTGTATACTTTAAGTCATCTCTAGGTTATTTATAATACCTAACTCAATGTAAATGCTGTGTAAATGGTTGCTATACTGTATTGTTTAGGGAATAAGGACAAGAAAATGTCTGTACATGTTCAGTACAGACACAACCATTGTAGGCATTTCTATCCATGGTTGGTTGAATTCCTTGAGATGGAGAACCCACCATATAGTAGTTATGTAAGTATTTGGGTAGTCTTAGCTAGTTTTTAATTTAACTGAGTCTCACAACATGCTTAATGTTTTTTTCTACAAGAAACTACAAATTAAAAATAGTATTATAATGTAAGCACCGGCAAATAAGAAGTAAATGACAGACCTTACATCCCCCCTTCTTCCAATATGAACTTTACATCAACCACATTAGATGCAAAAACAATGAATCAGATCTGACATATTAATCATATTACCACCACCAAAAATTTTTAATAGTATATTTAAGAAAGTAAGAAGAGTTTTGCATTGTTTACTAAAATTAAAATCATTTCAAAAAATAGTACCTATCTTATCTTTACATTATCTTTTTAATTTCCAGTTTTGTGTATGATTATAATGTATATAGTATATTAGTACAGAGTATATACACATAATTTATATATAAATATAATGTTATTGTTAGATATACAAAAATTTTATTAATGGGCTACACAATCAAAAAGTGTGGGGACCACTTCTGATCTGACATAGTGTTGTTCATACCTCTTTTAGGGCATTCGTTACTTTCTTCCTTTTATTATAGTCACCTATAAACAGGCATTTTTTGGCTCCCTATCTCTTCTAAACTATAGTCTCTTGGAGGAAAAGGATATCTTGTCTTATTCACAGTTAATTGCCCACTGTGCTTAATACATTTATTGGGCACATTAATGATTGATTATTCAATAAGAGTTTGGTAGAAGGATGAATGGAAGTCTAGATGAGTAAATGGGAGGATGAATACGCTGTGGTTTAAAGTGCTAGTTAAACTTGTCCTTAGTTGGATTACCAAGTAAGAACACTTACGATAGCATTTCTAAGGCACAAAGGGTTAAAGAGCATTTCAGGTGGGGTTACATGAACTGACATAGGACTCCACATTTCCCCGAGAACAATGTCATGTTTCAGGAAGTGGAAAGAAGGTGGAGTCCAAATTAGTAGTGGCAACAGTTTTTCCCTTTGAAGAGAACCAGGCCACCTGACACATTCTCCATGGCCCAAAAGAAAAGTGCCTGGCTGCTCTCATCATCAACAGAAGTTTCCTCTGACACATATTCTCTGAACCTGCTATCTCTGCTACACGTACTATAACCCAGAGCCTGGCTTATTACCTAAAATGAACTGTCTCACTAGAAATGTATTTTCACTGTCCTTTTTAGACAAGTATCACAGCTCTGTTTACAGTATAAATGTTCATCATAGCAACCACATTAAAAAAATCATGCAGGACAACCACCAATGAGATAACATTTCAATCATGAAAGTCCTTCCGAAAGCTGGCAGTATAATTACCAAGGGTTTAGCATCTCCTGCATTTAAGGAGACACAGCCAAGCAATAAGAAATGATAAGGCCCTATGACACCAATAAACCTAAAAGAAAGAGTAAGAATAAGTCTGAAAGAAAAGAGGTTCCTAGGGAGAACTGTCTGAATCTGATAAGAATACTGTAGCACATACTGCATTCAAGGAAAGTGATGAAGTAACAGGATGAACTGGTATGAGGAAAGAAAAAGGAACAGTGTCCAGACAGAGAGAGAAAGAGAAAGGGAGTACATACTCCCAGAGTTGTGTAAGTGCTATTTTTGGGTATAGATGCTTTACTGTATTTCAGACAACTGCAGAGTTTCAAACACTTTAGTCATTTTGTCTCTGACAATTCTTAGCTAAACACAGAGCTCATGAAATCCAGACATCACAAAGACTAGAGCCAGATTCAGCTGTAAAGTTGCCTCCAGTTGTTCTGCCAAAAGGGGACTAGAAGAACAAAGGGGTTAAGTCAGTCAATAGAGAGCCCCAGCCCACCCACCCACTCCTCAGCATCACAGTATCCCATGGCTTGTAGAGGATAAGGTAAGCTCCCATTTACAAAGTCTGAGGGAGTCCCTGGAGGGCACCCTTGCACAGGCCAGATCCAGCTGCAGTTGGTGTATAACAACTCTACTAGGTGTTAAGAATTAACCAACTGCACGGTTGAGGAGGGGGAGGGGAATTTGGGGTAGACCAGGAAGACTTAGAGTAAGAATGTGGGTTTATTACCACTTCATTGAAACCCAGTTACAAGCTTACCTAGCCTGTTCCAGGTAGTTCAGAGCTCCCTCTGTGTCTTCAAACCCATCCAACACCAGAGCCCTTCCTATGGATAGCACTTAGGCCAGGGAAACTCATACTGCAGAGGAGATCATAAAGTCCCATACTAGTTCCAAAAGAAAGGTGTCAAAATGAAGTCAAGAAAACAGACTTGAGGTACAAACACTTTGGCAAAAGGTTTAGCAATTTCTTATAAAGTTATATATATACCTACCCATACTACAGCAATTCCATTCTTGTATATCCAAGAGAAATGAAAACGTATGTCCACACAAAGATTTGTAAAACAATGTTCATAGCAGCTTTATTCATAAGAGCAAAAAACTGGAAACATCCCAAATGTCCATCAACAGGAGAATAGATAAACAAATTGTGGAATATATACATATAATGAGATACTTTTCGGCCAAAAGGAAAAAAAAAGAACTATTGACATACACAGCACATATGAATCTCACAGACAATATGCTGAGCAAAAGTCCAATACAAAAGAATAAACATTGTATTATTCTATTATATGAAGCCGTAGAACAGGCAAAACTAAGATATACTGAAAAAAATGAATACTGTAGCTGCTTGGGGAAGAGAGGAAGGATTGATTAGGAAGGAGAACTTTCTGGGATGATGGAAATGTTCAATATCTTTATAGGGGTGTGGTTTATGCTAGGTATGCATTTATCAAGACTCATTGAATTGTATACTTAATGTTTCTTTATTTTACACATGTAAATTTTACCTTGAAAAATAGTGAACAAATGTTGAAGTTTAGTTAGTAGGTTTGGTTTATTTTTTCCCCCAGTGGTATGGGTTAGCAATTCGTAAACTAATTTCTGCATATTCTACTCTTGAGCAAATGAGTAAATGTATTAAGGATAATGAGATTCCAGTTTTACACTGTTGTAGAAGGAAGTTTCAAACATGGAAAAGAGAAAATTAGAATCTCCTGTGGTGTTAGTACAGTGTGGTGTTCGATTGGAATTGGAGGCGTCAATATAAACTCATAGTTTTTAATGGATGAATGGATAAATGCAGATGATAGATCATAGATAGACATATAGATAGAAAGATAGATAGATAGATAAATAGACAGATAGATAGATCATACATAGTTTCCCAGCTCTGCGTACTTGAGAGGACCTAGAAGCAATGACACCAGTAGCGATGAATACATCTAGTTCTTAAATTTGGCTTCTAAATAATAGTGGCTTCTCCACTAAAAGGAGTCAGAGATCCATTGGAAAAGGCTGATTAAAGAGAAGAAGCAGGGAAAATGATCCTGGAGCATCTTATTATACAGAAATTCAGAAAGTGGTCAAAGAATGATGGGAATACATCAAAAGGACACCAAATCCTGATTTCTACTTCTACTTTTAATTTAATATCAAAAAGAAGCCAAATAACCTACAAAGTCATAGTTTTTTGTAAACTCATCAGATAGCTGAGGATGAAAGAAACCAAAATAAACTAAAATCTAGAAAGTGACAAGCTCCTTGTAGGAAATGCCCTACAGCTTGTATCATCTTTTGTAGGGAAGTGGGAATAGGAAGAAGCCACCGTTAATGGGTTTAAGGAGAAACTAACTGAATTTTTCAAGAATTTTAAAGACTAAATAACAGTTGGTATGATATTTAGAATCCTGAGGAGCTCTATGCACAAAGAGCATCTCCACCTACCCGTCAGATCTTTCCCATAGATCTTTACTAGTGCTCATGCAAAAGATTATGAGAAGAGTAAGAAAGTCGAGATAGAACCCCTAAAACACAGGCACTTGCTGAATGCTGAGGATGGGAGGGGAGAACTGAGACCCTCCAAGGAACTGCGGGTCCTCAATACGTACTTCTCAGAGGCTTCCCACAGCGGGAGGAAGAACAGGAGAGCTGGGAGAGACCCCCTTGAAGAGCAGGTGCCCAGCGCCTGAGAGTCCCTTTCAGCTCTGCTGCCCTGCCTGTCAGAGACACAGCAGGCTAAATCCCTCACAGCCCAGGCACTCTGCACATTCGCTGAATACACTTCTCAGCACTCCAAAGATAAGGGCAAGGCAGGAAGGCAGAAAAAGATCTCTTGAACTACAGAAAGCCAGGAGGCAGGACCGAATAGCCAAGGGAACTCCTTAGCAACAGAAAAAGCTGACAGCCAGTTTATAAAGCAGAATGAGATTCCAATTGGTTCAAAAAGCTGGAGATTGTTTGTACAAAGAAGTCTTGCCCTGCCAAAGGTAAAGTACTGACTCACCCCTGAATCATTAACCTAATGGAGAACTAAATCTAATTAAAACCTCAGTAAATTCCAATGCCAGCCCAACTATAGTTTAGATGGAGTACTGACAGGAAAAAATCATGTTCCCTTTCCTGGGCAGAAATATTATTTACTTCAGCTTATACTGTTTTTGTTTTCTTTAGTTTTTTGTTGTTCTTCTTTGATACTTGTGATGTCCTGCGTACAATTAAAAATTACTAGGGGCCAATCCCATGGTTGAGTGGTTAAGTTCACACACTCTGCTTTAGCAGCCTGGGTTTCGCCAGTTAGGATCCTGGCATGGACCTACACACCACTCATCAAGCCATGCTGAGGCAGCATCTCACATAGAAAAACACTAATTATCTACAACCAGGATATACAACTCTGTACTGGGGCTTTGGGGAGGAAAAAAAAAAAGAGAGAAAGATTGGCACAGATGTTACCTCAGGGCCAAACTTCCTTCCCAAAAACCAATTTAAAAAATTACAAAATACATGAAGAAAAATAAAATTTTTTTAAAGGAAATAGAAGCAGACTTAGAGAGGGCACAGGGCTTCAAATGATAGGACAGGGACCTCAAAATAACCTTGATAAATATGTTAAAGGATCTACTGGAAAAGGTGCATAACATAGGTGAAGTGAACAGATGGGTAATTTGGACACAGAAATAGAAACTATTTTTTTAAAAAAAGAGCCAAATAAAATTGCTAGAATAAAACATATGATACCTGAGATGAAAAATTTACAAAATCAGCTTATAAGCAGACTGAAAACATCAGTGAAAAGAAAAAGTGAACTTGACAACAGGTCAATGGAAATCATCTAAATTTTAACACAAAAAAGTGTGGGAAAAAAATGGAGTAGCAATATCAAACAGTGTAAAGTGTATGTGATTAGAATCCCATAATGTGAATTAAAATTTTATTAATTATAAAGGGAAAAATTATAACTCTATGGTAAAAAAAAAAAAAAAAAAACCTAGCAGACACCACCTTAACCAAATGATCAGAGTTAGCATCATCAATATTAGGATAAACCACTAGCACGTGCCCCCTGATATGATACACCAAGAAGGATACAGTGCATACCAACCGCGAACTGAGGAGTGTGTCAGTGCGCACCAACTTCAAGGTACATCTGCCCTCCAAAAATGCATAATCTGAATTTAATTATAGACAAGCTGAAGCCCAAGGACATTCTAGAAGCAATTGACCTGTATTCTTCAAAAATTTTAAGAGCAAGAGAGGCAAAGGAAGGCAGAGGAGCCATTCCATATTTAAAGAGACATTACAACTACCTGCAGTTAGTGATTTTGGATTGGATACTGGACAAGGGAAAATACCTATGAAGAACATCATTGGCATAATTAATTAAAATTCAGTATGGACTGTTTATTAGATTGTAATGTATATCAATGCTAAATTTTCTGGTTTTAATAACTGGACGGTTGTTATATAGAAGAACGCCTGTGTTCTTAGAAAATATGTAGTAAACTATTTAAGCATAAAGGGTCACAATGTTTCAAATGTACTCTCAAATGGGACTCTATAATCATATATAATAAATACACATATACACACACAAAGAGAATAGTTAAGCAAATGAAGCAAAATGTAAATAATTGGTGAATCTGGAAAAAGTATTATTCGAGTTCCTTATACAATTCATACAGCTTTTTCATAATTTTGAAATTATATCAAAATACAAAATTACCCCCGAAGAGTAAACTTGAAAAGAAATGATACTGTCAGAGAATACTATGCTGTTTGAGAAATGGTTGGAAAGGAGCAGAACATGCTGTGGTCAGGCAAGTAAGCTAGCATTTCACTCGTGATCAGGGATACGAGGCAATTCTGTGCAGATTCTGAAGTGATAGCAGCTTAGAACCACGGGACTTTAAAACAGGAAGGAAGCTTGGCACTGCCTAGCCTGTCCTCCTCCTTTCACGGATAAGGAAACTGAAGTTTACTGTGGAGCCCAAGCTTCTTTGAGGAAGATCCAAGCCTTCTAATTCTGTCTTCATTTCTCATGCATTCATTCTTCATTCGTTCACTGTGCTACCTTCTCAACAATTTTAAGGCTTTCCCAGCAGCCTTTCCACAGTCTCCTTCTCTTTAAGCCACTCTGAAGCTCGAACTCTCAGTCTGGGCAATGACCACAATTTGGCATACCTGAGGTGTGTATCTGCTTCATGTCATGGCATTTCTTGTAGTGGGAGGTTTTGGAGTTCCAAGGAACATGAGGACTTTGCTGACTCCTGGGGGCAGCATAACTCTTTACCAACTTTCCCCCTCCTCAGGTTACCTCTTCCAAGTGGAGATTCATCTTAATTACTGTCCCTTCTACTTTTATTGAACGGCTGTTGAGATTTATTGAACACTCAATGCATACTTATCACTCCCCTATCACATTGATAATATGACTTATCACTCTCAGTCTAGTTATTCCCTGTTTAAGCATTCTTGAACTAAATAAGGGTGTGGAGTATGTATCAGGAGGGGCAGAGGGGTAGGAAAAGTTGGCACTTCCTTTCCCAAGAAAGGCTTCAAGTAATATGACTATGGGACGCTTTTGGTGGATGCATCCAGCTAATATGGAAAAATTTTGGATTCCAACCCCGTGTTGACCTATAACCAGCCTGATTATTCTCTAGTGCCACAGAATAAGCCCTAAACCTCATAGAAATATCATGAGACTTAACAGAAATTCCTCCTTCCCTGGAAAAATATTTTATAGCAATGATCCCACTGGAGGCCTGATAATCTCTTTTTCCTTTGTGAAGGCCAGTTTGGCCACCGCCGTAATCATTATTTTGACCATTAGTCCCCCAAACAGCAGTATTTCCCTAGTTCTTCATGTATAATAGATAGTAATATCTGTCTCCTAAAGAATGATTCATCGATAGCAGTATCTTTGTAGTCACTCAGACACAATAGTGCTGGGAATAAGGGGACTTTGCTGAAAATCATTGAACCCTGCAAACGCCCCTCTACTCCTGCCACCCCCATCTCATCAGTAACCATGCCTTTTTATTATTTTTTGATGTTTTCTCCATTTTCTTCTACCATTTAGTTCATAATGAGAGCTCTCTGGTGTAGGCCTACTCTTGCTTGAACTTGGAAGAAAAAGAATTGCCTCAATGGAATTAAATGAGCAGATATTCAAAGAAAAAGAAGGAAGAAAGCATTGAACAAGAAATAAATAGGTGGTATAGAGATAGTGAGTAGAACATTTTCAACTATCAGCTGGCACAAGGTGAAGCTGACCATTGGGGTGGTGAAGGTCTTTATAACTCAAGGTATTCCTGGGCTCTTCTATCTCTTTATGTCTTGTAGTGTTTTTAGCAGTATCTTTCATATAATCTCAGTGAACATATATTCTCAATAACACCTCAATAATGTTTGTTAACTGAACGACCTCTAGTATACATGTATAGAAGTGACACTACTCAGCTTTTACTGGAACTGTAAGAGGAAGCCATCTTATGGTGTTTTGGCTCTATTCAGCACAATCTTTCCACTGCTCTGTCCACACACACACACACACACACACACACACACAGAGTGATGTATAAAGATCAAGGACTTTGGTATCAGACAAACATGATTTCAAATCCAGTTCTGTCCTTATTACACTTGACCTTGAGAAAGTTATTTAATCTCTGTAAGGTCCAGCTTCCTTTTTTATAAACAAGATTAGGTGAGATAATGTGAAATTCACTTTCAAAAGTTAGGTATTATTCTATCTCCCCTTCTAGTATTTCCCTTTTGTATAAATCATAATTCCATAATTATTCATATTTATATATATTCAATTATTCCCTCAAAATGTTAGTATGTTTTAATATGTCCCACAAAACATGTTATAAAACTTTCCAGAAGCTAGCCAAAACTTAAGCACGTGACCACATGGATATAGTTTCCATGAAGTAATATTGTGCCACTATCCTCAAATTATCTCATCCCAATTTTCAGCCATGGTTGGCTGTACTTAGAGAAGCTATGCACACAAGGGAAAGTATTCCACTCAACATTTCCCATGGTCGTGCACTCATCTCCCTCAGATCACTTGGTGTGTATCCCAGCAACCCAAGAACAAATTAGCACCTGTGGTTAATATCCTGCATTTAGTGTATTGGAGCCAGCCTCCACCCTTATTCATGGCACATCCTCAGGGCTTCACAGTGCCACACTGGAAGCCCATTCCTATTCCAGAAAACCATAAAGACATGGTGAAAGAAGATAATTTCCCAGAATCATCTTGCCCGCAACATGCTCAATCCCTCAGAGTAGTTAAGGGCAAAGTGTCTGAAAGCCGGAATGCCTGAAATCAAATCCTAGCTCCGCCTTTTACTTTCTCTGACTTTGGGGAAGTTATTTAGTCTCTCTGTGCCTTAGTATTCTCCTCTGCAAAATAGAGATAATTATAGAGACTCGTTCAAGGTATATTGTGAGGATTAAATGAACTAATATATTTAAAGCACCACGTCCACACCTGGCACACTGGAAACTATCATCATGAGGTATAGCAGACTTGGCAAAAGTCCTGGGAAAGATCAGACTGTACCTGAAGAAACTTAAAATCCTAGCCCATCATTGACTCATAGCACAAGATGGTTGTTTGTTAGCTCAAGAAATTTGGGTGTTAGTGAGTCTGTAAGTACCTCACCAGAAAGCATTGCAGTGCCTGCCTAATCTCCTCATTTATTACTAATATGTTTCTGGAGCACAGGGACTAGCTGGTGTGTCATGGATATTAGTGGCACCAAAAACCCATGTAAATTAATTCATTCCCACAAAGGACAGAGAAATACAAATATGATAGGTGAAAACAGGGGACTCCAAGGCTGAACCAATTTTCCTCTTTTTTAGAAGTTCTGTATTTGGGTTTTGAACAGAGATTTGTGGCCTGATGGAAGGCATGCTCAAGGAAGCTCGGAGTTAGTGTTCAGTGGTTGGTGGGAAGGTCTTGGCCATTCTGACTCTCCTCCTGGGAAATGTGGCAGAGGATTGCCGTCCTGCCATCTTTCTCAGTATTGTGACACTATCCAGACAGACACCTGCACATACTCATGAATATTAGATTGTGACTGCCCTTTCACACCTGTAAGAGTTGTTACTCAGTGAAAACTCACAGAGCAATAAGAACCAAGGCCTTGAAGTACTCCTCTAGAAGGGTGTTTGAAGGACAGATCAAGGTTTTAAAAAGTTGGTTTTGGATTTTTAGTGTCCTCCCCACTAAAAGGAAAAATTTTCTTTCCCTCTAGAGATAAATAGTAACTATGCTAATCTTTGAATTCCTTTTTCAAGAGCGTGAGAGATGGTGATGATAGATATGCAAAATCTATACTTATATACTCTTTAGTACGTGTGTACATATCTATGTATATAATATAATGTATATATATATATATGTTATTTATACCTGTGTATGTATTTCAGAGTGGGAGAACTACACAATTATCTAGGATTTGGTTGATCCTCTGTCTATGAGGCCTTAGTGTTCTACGGTGAAGAAAGGACCTGACCCTAATGAGGAAGAATATGAAAACAAAGAAAACAAAACATAAGCAGGCAATGCAAAGGCCAAGAGAGTGATGGAGTCCGTATCTCAGACAGGCAATATGAAATGTTAACTGCAAAATCAAGGTCACAGACATCCTATTACAGCATTTTGATAGCAGTTCATTTATCATTGTCCATTTGTGAAGTGGCATAAAGAACAAAATGGCTTCTGACTGGTGTTGCTGGAAGTGAAATTGCCTAGAACATCTTTTAATAAGAAAAAATAGACTCCATTAGCAGAAAAATGTTAAGAAAAAATTCAAATCACTCAGGAACTAACCACAGTAAATAAGCTCCAGCCAATGCGGTTAATTATGGGAAACAAGGGGCAAAAGCTTAAAGAAAAACATATAAAGAAGTTCAAGAGAAAAATGCCATGCTTTGTTATTAGAAAAAGGGTTTGAGCATGGGAATTGAAAATCCAGAAATTGTCCTTGTCTACTTTTGTTGTTTTAAACCAGGGCAAAATAACTCCTTAGTTTAATGTAGTTCAACTAACAGATATCAAACAATATGCGTAAAACTCAAGAGGCTTTAGTTTTTGTAGAAAACATGAATAGATAATAAGAAGTAGACGCTTAAAGAAGACACAGGGGAAAGGAAGTGACTATATCCTTCTTTGAAGGCAGCTTCTCCTTTTGTTTCATTCAGTTAGTAGCATTGGAAGAAAAAGCTGTAAAAACTTTAATGAAGCAATAAAACTTCTTTTGAAACCTTTTGCATGTGCTTTGTTGTTCTCACACAGCAGCCCACAACTACACCCGTATAAAAACGAAACGGCACCCATAACTGACCTTTGATTGCTCATTACACATTTACCTTAGTGACCACTTATAAAACAGTCAAATAAAAAAGGAACTTTCAATTTCACAATTTATCTAGTGCAGAAATGGCCACCTCAAACTGCTAAATGGGCAAGAGGCCAAAGGAGAAGTGTTCCCTGAGCCTTTGAACTCAAATGTTGCCTTGTCTTCGAATGCTTTAAGAGTATAAATTGGCAGTGATCTATGCATTACCTGAGAGCACTCCATCTTCACTCTGTCCTCCAAGTCTACGCAGATCACCTTTGCGCACTACTTCCACCCCGACGTCTACACTTCTCCCAGAGCCACGCTCTCCTCAGACATGGTGCTTCCCACCTAGCTCCCCTTCTTGCTGCAAAGTGCAGCTTCAATTCCATCTCCGCTACAGTGACTCCTCTTGTCTGATTGAATGGCAATGACATACACATTTCAAACCAGCTAACAGAGCAGGAACTTTTCGCTGTCATTACCAATAAGACGACCACAGGAGAAATTACTATTGCATAGTCGTTTATCTACCATGAGGACAGAGGCTATGTTTCTCTTTCAGCTCTACGGAGAAGGTATCATAGCACCAAAGAGTCCTCAACTCCAGATGATGATGTTAAATTTCATTTGGTAATATGTAATAAAGAAGAAAAATAGGTGGAAGGTGGGGGTATTGGATATTTAATTCATCAAAAGTGAGACAGTTGATACATATATACATGTCATATGATATATATATCATAAGACATATATACATATATATGTTTTAGCTTTCCAACTATAGTAGCTTACAGTCTGGAAGTCATTTAATTTTCATACCACAAAGCCTCAATTATATTTCTGTGTAATTTTATATGGAGGTTTATAGTTTGACATTTTTATTTTGCTAAAAATTATCTTGATCATCATTATATTGTGTAAGTTTGAGTACTAAGTATCCTGAAATAAGCATTGATGGACACTTTCTACACTCGTCTTGTTCCCCTCTCTGTGGAGCACTATTGGATTAAAGTTACAAATGCCTCTCATGCCTCTTTGTTTTCCAACTGACTCTTTTCTTGTTCTAAACTTACCTCTATTTTCTTTCTCGTTTTGAAAGTGAGATTCCCCTCTCCTGGTTACTGGATACTCCAGATAAGAAATAGGACTTGGACTGGGAAAATATGGGCTATAAGTTGGGATTCATGGATTTTCCTCCTTAATATTTAGATTCTCCAGACAAAACACAAAAGATCCTTATTTCTCAACTTTTATTAGGATTTTTTCCTGGATTTATAGTCAAGGTCTACATTTTCAAGACTCAATAGTCATAGCTCTCTCTGTCAAGTCTTATGATATAATTGACTAATATTACTTCCACCATCTAGTTAAAATGTTCTGTGAGCGTCATGGCATTTCAAGTATCCAGTGCTAGCTATTGATTTAGGGGAAAGTTCTGGCCCCTTTTTTTTCCTAGTGGTTCATTACCAAGTCAAATTCACAAATAATTCCATTGAATTTACCGCACTTCCAACTTCGGAATTAACAACATTCCCTTCTATTTGGGAAGCCATTGCTTCCAGCTATTTGCCAGTTGTGGCTGCTGCTTTGTCCACTGAAACACCACTAAACTGAGGAAGTATGTTTCTATCTCTAAATTAAAATTTAAAAAACACTTTAGTCTCGAAAAAAATAAAGATAATAAAAACTCAAAACATCTTTTTTTTTTTTCTTTCTGTATTCTGCTGAAGTTTCTCATCGTTCACAATACCATCTAGAACATTGGCGATTCTGCAGGGACCCACTTGTTCCTACTCTAGTCCTACATCTGATTTTAGAAAGGAGTGAGGAATGGAGAAAGCCATTAGTTTTGTCTTTGAAAATAGTCTCTCAGGGCTGCAGCCACACCTAGCGTAAGACCAATCCTTTGTAAATGGCAATTCTTTTGAGGGGAGACTCAGCTGGATATTCTCCCACGAGATTTAGTCATTAACAACTGCGTCATTTACTCACATGGCAAGGAGGATCAGCAACATGTGAACTGTCAAACCCCTTATTTCACCTGACATATTGGCTCCCTTTTGGGCTTCTTGGTCTAACCAAGAGCAACACGAACCAGTGTTAAACTTTTCCAGTTTCTTCGGTCATTTTTCCAGGTCTATCTTTCACCCCATGATTTTTGAAAGTTCAAAAGATCAATAAAACTGTTCTCTAATTGTTTATGATCTTGTTCTTACCAATTGCATTTTGAAGAATAAAATTTCAGATTTCTCATAGTGTCAGTACTCTTTGGCAAATAAAGTCAAGCACTGAAGAAATATACTAGGTAAAGTCATCAGTGGAATATTTCTAAAAATAAAGGTAATCTCTTAATCACTAACAAATGGACCCTTTTGTTTTGATAAGGTTTCAGAACATAGGAAAAGTTATAAATCCTGTATGAAAGAACCCATAAAGAAGGCTATGATCAAGATCCAGAACTAATTTAATGAGAAGGAAGCACACAGGAAAAATGGAATCATTTATAGAAGAAGGCCTAGTTAACGCAACTTGAAACGTAGTAACCCATATGTGTGTGAAATCACAGAATCACAGAATAGAGAATTGTGGAGCCAGAGTGGTCCTTCGAGTTCTTCTGATCCCAACCTATTTAGGCACCAAGGAGTCATGTGGCTCTTTTCTAGCTATATTTGGCAATGCTCAAATCAACTTCGTTTATCTCTGTGGTTTGCCACCCCAAGGCAAAATATACTTTCCTTAGTCTTACAATTAATGTATATTTAAAGGTTTTCTGAAGAAACTGAAAAAGAAATAGACCCACTTAGCCAAATATTGTGCTTTTGTTCTAAAGAACCCAGAAGATTTTCTCCTCATTTTTCCTTAAACAAATGATGTGATTTAATACATGAGAGAAAGATATTAGTACTCTCATTTTATAAACATAGAAGTAAGGCCCAGGGAGATAAGATAAACATCATGCTATTCCTTCCTTTCAGGAAACAAATCATCTCACATAAAGCTATACGTGCACTTTGAGTATCTTCCTCAGTCACTGTCATGAGTTTATGAGGAATTTCATAGCTGCAGAAACACCCTCATCCTTACCTAATCCTTCTTGGATCCTTTGGACCTACTTTGATGTGCTGTAAATATATATGTAGATAGATAGTTATAGATATACACACACAAACATATATATAGCATATACTCATTTATATGTATATCCATACATGCATATATATGAACATACACATGTATATGTGCATATGTGCATATATATGTGTGTATACACATACACACACACACACAAATGGCCTTTTGGGATTTGTACTGGTGAATTCACACTGGCCAGTTTCTTTAGTGTTCTCATTTTGAGCATTGCAAATCCACATAATAACTGGCAAGGATTAGAAACCCAAGCTATGATCATGAAACAGAGCAAAGCTCACTGACTCCCACTGAGATTAAATGGATAAACTTAGTTTCACTAATGTCCTTATTAATAAAACCAACCAATTGTCCTAAGACAGAAACCTAATAAAAGGCAAACTCAACGAATCTAATATCTAGTAGCTCTCAACTTTATCAAGTAGTAACCGTAAAATATACATTAAGATTTACCACTAATAATTACTACATTTTGTGAAGCATTAATTTCAAGACCTCAATCTTTAAACGAAATTAATTTATATTTTACTACAAATCTGCTGCATATAATTCTACTCATTGGTATATTTCAAACTAAATTTCTGTGATTTGAGGACTTTCACTCTATAAACAATGGTGACAGAGGCATCTGGGAAAGGTAAAGTACTTACTTAAAGTCATACTTTAATAAAATGGTAAGCTATAATTTAAATCCACTTCAGTTTGATTTAATTTAAAGTGGCTCATTTTAACCCATATACAATTTACTTCACAAAAAGTTAGCCAGTGCTAATGAATGATTACTATGTGTTAAGCACAGGCTAAGCTCTAAGGAATTTCAGTATCTTATTTGGACTTTACGACAACCCTATGAAGAGTTATTAAGAGATTTCCCCATTTCATAGATGAGAAAAATAGTAACTTAGAGGTAAAGATACAATTTAGTCCATACCCGTAACTACACCTTGCCTTATGCATAGACAATTAGGTGGTCACCTGAAGAGTTTAAGGACACTATTTACAGCACGTGCTCACACACCCCTGCCTTACACAGGCATGCTATTCCATCATTAGAGAGTAAGTCCTTTGAGCTAGAGTATCATGTCTTCAGTAATCATAGCTAAAATATAAATAATTCTAAAACAGGTAACACACTATCTTAGGTCATGTACTCCAGAAGCAGAGCCTGACAAGGATTTATGTGAAAGAGATGTACACACTTCCAGGGGGTATCAGTGAGGAGGGGGAAAACTGGGGAGGAATAGGGAGGAGGCCAAGCATGCTCGTTGTCTGATTCAACAGGGAAATCCTGAAGGGTAATCTTTGCTTCAGCATTGTCTCTGAACCAAGGTGAGAGAGGTGGCCTTTCATAATCCTACACTCCTCAGCAGTTCTTTAAAGCCTACTCCAGAAGGATGAAAACCCCTAGATTCTTGTAGGCAAAGAGGCTCCTGAAGTAAAAGACAGTTGCTATTGAAAGCAAAAGTACACAGAGCCAAGAGGGCCCCCCAAATAGGAGCAAGAGATTGCAGGGGACCTGGGCAGAGTACCAATATTGGCTGCACACACACTCAGCCTATTCATTCATTAGCATCTCTACAAGAAAGAATACAAATCCCTGAGGAAGGGAGAAATGGACTGGGAAGTTCTGTTGAAAGCAGAAAAAAGAAATAGGAAGTCAGCAAGGGTCTGTGCCTTGAGAATGCATAAGAATATTGAGGCAATGGTCCTGGAGGCTATTCCTACCTTGGGGAATGGAAGTGAAAGGAGAAAGAGTACTTGCCATGAGAGACTACCACAATTTGACTTAGTCTTCTGTGGACTTTCTTTGGTGGATAAGTTTTCTAATATCTCAGAAGCCTTCCAAGGAGAGTTACTATTCACAACTGTGGCTTTTATTACTACCCTAACTACTAACTTGGCCTTCCATATATAAAATTACCATACATTTTTAAATATTATAAACCTACTAAATAAAGAAAAATAACAGAATATAGAGCCCAGAAATAGACCCACATAAATACAGGTATTTCGTCTTTGGCAAAGGGGTAAAGTAAATACAATGAACAAAGATAGTCTTTTCAACAAATGATGCTGGAAAAACTAGACATCCACATGCAAAAAAATGACTTTAAGAACAGACCATACGCCCTTAAGAAAAACTAACCCAAAATGGATCACAGACTTACACGTAAAACACAAGATTATAGAACTTCTGGAAGATAACATAGGATAAAATCTAGATGACTGTGGGTATGGCAGTGAGTTTCTAGATAAAACACCAAAGGCACAATCCATGAAAGAATTCATTGATAAGATGGACTTCATTAAAATTAAAACTTCTGCTCTGTGAAAGGTAATGTCAAGAGAATGAGAAGAAAAGCTACAGACTGGGAGAAAATACTTGCAAAAGATACATCTGATAAAGGACTGTTATCCAAAATATATGAAGAAGCCTTAAAACTTAACAATAAGAAAATAATAAAAGTAAAAAATGGATCAATCATCAAAAAGACAAGAGATAACAAATGCTGATGTGGATGTGAAGAAAAGGGAACCCTTGTGCACTGTGGTGGGATTGTAAACTGATGCAGCCACTATGGAAAACAGTATGGAGTCCTTGAGAAGTTAAAAATAGAACTACCAAATGATCCAGCAATTCCAGTTCTGGAAATGTATCCAAAGGGAACAAAAACAATAACTCAAAAAGATATCTGCACCCCCACATTCACAGCAGCATTATTTACAATAGCCAAGACTTGAAAACAACGTAAGTGTCCACTGATGGATGAATGAATAAAGAAGTTGTGGTATATATACACAAGGGAATATTATTCAGGCTTACAAAATGAAAAAAATCTTACCATTTGCAACAATACAGGTGGACCTTGGAGGCATTATGTTAAGTGAAATAAGCCAGACAGAGAAAGACAAATACTGCACAATCTCACTTATATGTGGAGTCTAAAAAAAACCAAATTCATAGAAAAAGTGATTAGATTTGTGGTTACCAGAAGTGGGGGCTGGAGGCAGGGGGAATTGGAGGAAGGTGGTCGACAAGTATAAACTTCTAGTTATGAGTTTAATAAGTACTAGAGATATGCTGTACAACATGATGACTAAGCTAACACTGCTATATGATTTAGGAAAGTTGTTAAAAGATGAGATCCTAGGAGTTCTCATCACAAGGAGAAATTTTTTTTCCTTTCTTTTTATTGTATCTACGTGAGATGATGGATGTTAACAAAACCTATTGTGGTAATCATTTCACAATATATTTAAATCAAACCATCATGCTGTACACATTAAATCTATACAGTGATGTATGTCAACTATTTCTCAATAAAACTGGTAAGGGGGAAGAAGTCTGCAGGGACTCCTCACTGCAGAATTCCCTGAAATTAAAAAACAGAAAAAATTGGGCCAAAGACCTTAATACACATTTCACCAAAGAAGATATACAGATGGCAAATAAATACATGAAAAAATGCTCCATAGTGAATGTCATCAGGGAAATGTGAATTGAAAGAACAATGAGATACCACTACCCATTTATTAGAATGATGAAAATCCAGAACACTGACATCAAATGCTGGTGAGGATATGGGGCAACAGGAACTGTCATTAACTGCTGTTGAGTATGCAAATGATACAGCCACTTTGGAAGATAGTTTGGCAGTTTCTCATAAACTAAACATGCTCTTACCATATGACCCAGCACTCATGCTCCTTGGTATTTACTCAAAGGAATCAAAAACGTCCACACAAAAACCTGCACCAAGATATTTATAGCAGCTTTCTTCATAATTGCTAAAACTTGGAAGGAACCAAAATATCCTTCATTAGGTGAGTGGATAAATAAACTGTGGTTCATCCTGACAATGCAAAATTATTCAGCACTAAAAAGAAATGAGCAAAAAGCCAGGAGGAAACGTAAATGCATATTGCTAAGTGAAAGGAGCCAATCCAAAAAGGCTACATACTGTGTATTTCCAACTATACAACATTCTGCAAAAGCAATACTATGGAGACAGTAAAAAGATCAGTGGTTGCTAGGGATTGGAAGTTGGGGAGAGGGATGAATAGGTGCAGCATAGAGGATGTTTAGAGCAGTGGAACTACTCTGTATGATACTATAATGGTGGATACATATAATAAATTTGCCTAAACCCATAGAATGCACAATACCAAGAGTGAACCTTAATAGAATCTATGGACTTTGGGTGATAATGATGTGCCAATGTAGGTTCATTAATTGTGACAAAGGTACCACTCTGACGGGGTATGTTGATAATGGAGGACGCTGTGCATATATGGTGGCAGGAAGTATATGGGAAATGTCTGTCCATTCTCCTCAATTTTGCTGTGAACCTTCAACTGCTCTAAGAAAATGATTTAATTAAAATTAAGAAAAAGTAAAACAAAGAAATTTCAAAAATTGCTCCTTTTCACTTTCAACTAATCTTTTACAAATTTTTTCTTGCCAAATACATCTATAAGGACTGATCTTCAGAGAAGTCAACATACAGAGCTGGGATTTTTTTCCTTATTCTTGAAATCTCAAATTATAGAAATGTTATAGAGTTTATGTGATGGTAGAAAAAATATATTTTGTACCTGCTTTCAGAAACCCTGTTATATGTGCACATTAATCATGTTTGGAATGATTTATTTCTGTATTCATGCTGGCCAATTTTATTAGTGTTTGGTTGGGCTGAATGGAAGAAAAATCTGCTTTCTATTTCACCTCTGTAGAAAGGAGAGTTAGATTTGCGCTAACTTATATAAAGACTATACCTCTGCTTTGTTCCTCATCTCAGGCACGTCCACATTCGTCTTTCTTCTACATTCTCTCTCTGCAGCACCCTCCATAAAATCTCTTGATCTAGGTCTGTTCAGGTTATACCTTTGGCTTCTTTTCCAACCCCTTCAGAATCTTCAACGCTTACAGCAGGAACATTTCATGTTCACCATATGGATCCTGTCACAATCATTCCCAGCTTTATTACTTAGTCTTCTGTGCTGGCCTCAAATAATTTCACTATTGAGACTACCAACCTGTGTACTCACCATGGACTGTACTACCACCATTAGCCTAGCCCCCTGGCCAGCCCCACAAGCCGCCTTCCTTTGGTCACTGACACATTAATGGCCCTTTTTCACTCCCAAATACAGCCACATTCCTCAGTCCACAAAGCAAATGCCCTTCATCTTTGTAATTGTGGTTCAACCCTACATATTCGGATAGCTTTCTCAGCTCCCTCCCCCCAAAATATTGCCTTGAACTTTGAAAAATGGTCAATAACACATTTATTTGATTTTATCTTTCATATTCACCACAACTCTGGCCTCCCAGAGGGCCGAGTTCATACTTTAATTCCTAACACCAAATAAGAGTCCATCAGCCTGAGCACTAAATAACTGTTTGGATTTACTACGTCACTGTGGTCATACTATTCTGACTTTCTTTTACATGTGGGAGTACTTCTGAGATGGAATTTCAGAGACTTTTATTTCCCCCACTTCCAATGTTCAAAATCCCACCGTTTTCCAGGACCTCTTCCCAATAACAAATAGTTTGGTGAAAATTCTCTCTCTCTGTTATATACTTGCGTACCTACATTGTTTCAATCTTGTGACAAATATTTGGCTAACCATGCTGAACACCATTCATTTAGACTTGGTCCTTTGGTCCCTTTCTTATAGTAGGCCCGTGTAAATAATGAAAGGTAGGTCTAACTTCAATTAACTCAAAATGTTAAAGCTATAAAATTGCTGGCCAAGTTACTGATTTTAAATGATTCAGGGTATTTTAAAACATATGGATGAAGAGTAAAACATCAATCTTCTGGATATGTAGTGTACACCGGAACAAAGGTTGAGACTTCAACTAAATTTTTTATATTCTCTACAGATATTCCTGCAGCTACAGACACGTCTGATTTGAAGTTTGAAGACACATAAGATTTGAAGTTTCCAACAGCGTGTTAAATATAATATGCTTTCCTCTTCTCACACTCCTTTTTGACTTACTTCATCTGGCAAAGAATCAGAGATAAGAACTTTTGTTCCATGGCTGTGTAAGAATCTGGTTCTTCCAGGATGGGCGAGAGGAGAGGGCCACGGACTTCAGCTTATTGATTTGGAACTTGAGATTTGAAGTTAGACATAGACTGAAGTCCTGACTCTGCCAGTGGCCCTGTGCCCAGGGCAAATTGCTTAGCATCTCTATACTTCGGTTCATTCATCTGTTAAATGAGGACAACACCAGTACCCACTTCATAAGGTTTTATAAGTATAAATGAGGTAATGGGTATAAAGTTTGTAACTTGGTGTTTAGATAAATCAATGATTATAGTAAATATAACTTATTATTATTACCACCTTTATTCTATATGCACTGCATATTCAAATCTTAATGAAGCTCTAAGTGAAAGATGATGGGAGACAAAGAAAGCATGAAAACTGTCGGTGGAAAGAAAACCCAACCAAATAGATAACTTACTTCTGCAAGATAAAGAGGAGAAGTTTGAAGTTTGATACAGACTCATTAGGTAGGTTGACCGTATAATTTGTCCATCTGATTGGGACTCTTTGGAGAATGAAGACTAATTACTACAGGACAAAAGTATAAACAAAGACCATCCCAGGCTGAACCAGGAGTTAGTGTCACCCTTTTGTTCACACACTCTGATTTTCTGGTATTTTAAAATGAAAGAGACAGAAAAAGACCAACCCTTCAGCTCTTGGATTTTCTATGTGATATAATCCTTGAATCCTTAGCTATTACAAAGGAAATAGTTGAAACCAAAATTTACCAAGATGCAGCTAAACATCTAGAAATATAGAATGAAATTCAAAATAAGGAACTTGTAGAAACGATGCAAATTTCTGGGTCAAGTTCTAGCTCTGCATTTAAATCTGCGCGTAATTTGAGGGCCTCAGAGTTTCTAATCCTTTGTTTACTCACCTGCAAATGGGAACAATAATGACAATAATAATATCTACCCAATCATCATGATATATAAAATTTGCATTATACATTATAAAGCAATGAACAACGGTTAGTTACTTGAAATAGTTATTTGGGGGAATTTCTTAAAAATCCTGTGATGATTCTCTTTCTTTGAGAATTTAAGAGAGAGAACCAGAAGCTCATTTATGAAATGTAATAACTATAAGAATAATAACAATGCAAAATTTTGTACCTGGCAGTGCTGACTGCTGAAATAATTTTAGAATCTTTTAGTTATTATTAAAATTTTATGTCCTTCAACAAAATGTGGCGATTGAGTCAATAAATGTTATGGCTCCACATTTTTTTTTAAATGAGTCTTAAAAGTAATTAAACCAATAAGAAATAAATCCTTTTTTAAGACACTGGATTTTAAGTAGTTTATTCAGTCAGAACCTGTGGATAGGTTAGGGAGAACTGGTTAAAAATGTTCCCTGTGCCTTCAATCCCATAACCCTGATGGAAAATTAGGAGTTGTTATGCTCATTTTACATATGACAAAATGAGGCCCAGAGAGGTGAAGTCACTCCTGCAGACACAGATGAGGGGTTGGTCCATCAATCTGACTTCAAATCCCAGTTCTTTCCACTCCCGCAAGCTTCTTGCCCAAAGGTGATCATTGCTTTGAGAAGTGATTAAGGCCACAATAAAATGAATGCAGAACAAAAGAGTAAAAGCCTGTTAGGGAAGTTGGTAAACCTTGTAGAAACCCAGAGCTTTTTCTTGTTTGTTCTCTGTACTTTAAAGTCAGCTATCACGGGGAAACACAAACGAGTTTGATCCAAAAATGTTTATTAGCTTATTCAACCTCCACTGTTTCTGCTACCACTTCAGATGTTGTAGGGACATCAGTAAGTCCCCATAAGCTGGTTTTGGCAGCAAAAGCCTTTGTGGTGACATAGTAAACATCACATTCAGTGTAATCTGGTAAAGGCAGGAGTAAGAATCTGCAAAATCTCAGGAATAAAAAGGGAAACCAGTGCTTCGTATATTCTATATCTAAGCCCATCTGTTCAAGAACAGCCAGGTACACTTGATAATGTATTGGTTTGATATTTTAGGGAAAATATCACCCATTCACCCAGGTAATGGTTTATGCCAAACAAGTGAGCCAGAATCTTGGCATATTGATCATTTTTTAAGGACAGCTCAGTGAGTGGAAATAACTTGTAAGATGGCAAATTGTGTTCCTGTTTTTTAAGGCTGACCTAGAGTTTTGTATTTAGGCACTTGACACTGAATTTCTTGGTATTTGTTGCTAAAAAATTAGATTTAAAATTATACACGACATAAGATGAACTATATTTAGGTGTTAGATTACATCGTAAGATTAATGTGCACATATAAGGACAGAAATTGCTAGACAGAATTACTTTGAAGCAAGAAGAAAGAGAAAAAGAGACACAAGAGAGAAAGATTGAGGAATGAAAAAAGATTACCTGTTGGGCATGAATAAGAAGTTTCTAGCATCATACATTCCTTTTGTCCCAGAAAGATCAAAGTCAAGTTTTGAGAGGAGGAAATAACTTTGGTCTTGTTCCCAGTAGGGAAAAGGAGGATAGATTGTCTAGACGAGGAACCATGAGACACAGTAAGCTTTAGCTATACAAGGAGAGAGGAAAAAAGCAGTATAGAAAATGATAATATTTAAGCAGTGAATATAAGTAGATAGAAATAGGGGGTGTGGTACAGCCAACCAGAGAGTTTTGAAATGTGCAGAAAGAGCAATTTCAAATTATATAGACATAGAAAGACAGTAAAGTTGACACAACGTTGATTCGTCATGATAGAGAATCACTGAGCATGAGTTCATAGCCACAGCTAGAATAGGAAACTATTGAGTAAGTGATGACAGAAATCTCAGTGATATATCACAAAGCAAATGGCCTTAGGAAGGACCAGATGAGAACCAGACAACAGGGAGGATACTGGAATGAACAAGTGGCAGGGGGCCAGCCGCAAACTTGTGTAGTCTTGGTGACAGTTGGCCACCCACAATCTTTATACGGGGGCAGAACCTAAGCCTGACGCTCTTAAAAGTCAATTAAGTTCTTCATCCTAAAGGAAAAAACAAACGTTACCCAATAGGCAAACAACGCTGAAAGTTCACTTCCTCTAACTCTAGAGTTAATCTGCGCTCTCAGGATCACACCATGCCATGGCCAGGCACCAAAGTCAGGAAGTAGTTTATTTTTGCTGAAACTGAAGGGGGAAGTTAGAGAGAAAAACAGCTGCCACTTGATCAATTTGGGAAAACCAGGAACGAATAAAGAGAGTAAGTTAGAGAAAGCCAGCTCAGATTGGCTGCAAGCTAAATTTGCACACCAATAAATGACCCAGTAGTACTCATCTAAAAGTTCATCTGTATTCAGCATGAAAGACAAAAGGTGAATTGGGAACTGAGGCTCTCTGTGTCAGAGGGCAAAGTTAGCTCTAGGAGCAATGGGGTTATAATGAAACCACTTAAAAAACCGCAGAAAATCAGATAGCATCACTGGCTTTCTCCAAGTAGGACTGGGTAAGTGAGGTTCAGGGCCAGAGTGGCCAGAGAAGGAGGGTAGGAGGGAAAGTGTTGGCAAAGGAGGAGTTTTGAGATGGAAGGCAGGGCATGGGGACAAAAGGAGAAGAAGCTGCTTATTTTAAATCAATATTTCTCTAAGAGGATGCTGTGTTTCCCCAGGGATGTTCCACAGGACCAGGGCGGCAACATTCCTAACATCTGTTAGGCAAGGGCGGCTTTAGATTTGCAGCACAACTTCTTCCTCTGCATCACCCCCTTCTTTCTCTTTTTCTCAAACCAAAAAGCCAGATTTCCTGCCCATCCTGCATTCTGTTCACATCCCACCTTCCTCAGCGCTTTCCTCCCTTCTTCCGTGTCAAGAAAAGTAAAAACGTCACCTGCTTCCCCTCCCAACAGCTGAATTATTCTTCCACACTTTTATTTTGATAGCAAAGTGGTTCAAAGTGTGTTTGAGGGTTGTGGAAACCCTCAAAGGGATTACAGAATGAAACAAGTTTTGAGAACCAGGCTCTAAATAAAGAATTGGAGACGAAAACCTGTCATAATTAAAAATTAAACTAAACTGCCTCAAATAAAGCAAAGGAGCAACCAATGCCTTGGCGAGCAAGGAGAGAAATTCATACAATGTGGGGCTGCTAATGAGGCAGTTTCTTGCCAATATCTAAGCCTCTTTCTACCTGGCACGTGCTAAGGAAAGGCAACAGGAATTTATAGTCATGCAATAGCAACCTGCTAATTAGAAAATAAGCCTGAGTATAAGTTCATTCCTAAATTTGAAATTTATTGTCAGGAACTTCTACCAGGTCTAAATAAACCTACATGAATGAATGGGTGCCATTGTCCAGGGCTCCATAGACTACAAATCTAGGCCCTTCCTTTATTGTGAGGTGTTTGAAGTTAGTCTTTTTCAAATAATCAATATCGTATGGTGGTGAAGACCCTAGCACAAAATCACCATCACTTGTTGATTATGTGGTCTTGGGAAAGTTAGTCATTCTCTCTATGCATTAGTTAATTTGCTAAATGGAGATAACAATACGTAAGTCACAGAGATGTGGTGAGGATTAAGATAAAAGTCGTTATTATTTGTTAGTGCTTCCTATGTTTCAAATAGTCTACTAAGTACTTGCATTATCTCCTTCATCTCTACAACTACTCTCTAAATAATTGCTAGGATGGATGGAATTATCAGCTCCCGTTTAGAGAGGAGAAAATGAGACCTAGATTAAATAATTCACCGAAAGCCACATGGTTATTGAAAGGAGAGATTCTGTCTGACTCCAAAGTCTTTGCTCTGTATTATGCTATTACTGCATTATTCTATTATTAGTATCCTATACTCCAAATCTCTCTTTATTCTCCCTCAATCCTGAAAGTCCTGCTAGCTGATTGTCACTCCTAACCCAAGCACCAAGGATTTTCAGATGCTGTTTTTTCTCTCTTTTCCCAAATCTGTTCTAACAACAACAACAACAACAACAACAACAAAAGACCTGAAAATTCCTTTGATTCAACTCAGCAAACAGTAATGGCACAAAAGCAGTGTGCCAGGCACTGGGTTAGGTGCTGGAGAGACAGACTAACACATAGTCTCTATCCTCCAATGACTAACAAGTAGCAAATCAGGCTTAAAGCCTTGGGCTCCATCCCGCCTCTCCAACTCCTCGCTTCTTCAATCCTCAAGCCCCAACCAACTCTCCTCTCCCTCCTCCTCCCGCAAAATCCTACAAAATGTTTTGCTTTTTTTAGAAGGAAGTCAAGAAATGCAGTAAGATAGTGGTTCAGCTTTGATGGGCGAGTCTATGAACATACTTCTTTTGACTAAGGGCTTTTTGGTTCTTCTGAAATCACCTGCGTCAGGCTCTTACTCCACCTGATCAGAACAGATCTGATTTTCAAGGCAAAAGGCCTATGTCGTTGTCACCATCTTTGAATCAGTGCAACCAGATTTTTCCACCACTGAGCACTTGAAGTCATGAAGAAATGTCCCAAAAGTATTGAGAAGAGTAGGGCTTTCTGAATGAGAATTAGATATACACCAGGAATCATGGTCTTCATGAAACTATATCTGCTTGGGACGGAGGAAGACCTGGGATTCAGAACGCCTGGTTTTCGAGTGTCAGCTCTGCCTCTCGCTAAGAGTGGGATCATGGGCAAATTGATAACCTCTCTGAGCATCATTTCCCTGTCTTTGTAAAATGAACACTGTAATACCTTTGTCTCATGGTCTCTCCCAAAATTCAGTAAGATAATTATGTAAAACTCTTAGATACATAAGTGGTCGATAAATGGTAGCTGTCATCACCGTTATTTTCTACGTAGAAACCAACTAATCAAACTTCTGAAAAGAGATTTAAGATAGACCTATTCCTTTTGTCCTTCTAAGTCCTTCTATACACATACTTTCTCTGCATTTTTACATCACTCTTTTTTAAAACCCATGATGGACAACTAATCTTTGTATTCAGATGTTGCCAGAATGTTTTTCTGCTTAGTGGACTTTAATTATTACTGCATTACTTTAGGATTCCCATGGAATTACTTATTATAGCCACACCATGCCAAAATGAGTCACCAAGATTAAATCTATTAAAATGGCTACCAAGGAAACTATGTATGAGTTTCCATCCCCTAAAGCATTTGGTCACATGAAACCAGCATCCAATGAGTAACATGAGTAACATCCCAGGGATTTTATGACATCACAGACAATGAATAAGTAGTTTTACATCAAATAGGAACCTAAGTGACAATATTGATTTAGTTCCTACACTGTAATTTCTTTTTCAATAATTTAAGATTAAATTAAAAATATAATATTTGTACACATCTTTAATCTTTCATATACTGTGTATTTTTTTATTTTAGGGAAGTCATAGAATAAACAAATAACTAAAATTCATTGACATAATGTATGATTATGTAGTATTATATAGGTATCCCAAAGTTACATTTTGTTAAAAATATTGTTTAGCCTGATAATCTACACAGCAAACATAGAGTACCAAACCTATCATGTATTTCTATAAAAAACAGCCCTGAAATAATGAACAATGTATTATTCCCTCTTCCTATGATTTAATTGTTTCTTAGAAAATCATTTAAAAAAGTGTATAAATATATTCTATAGGTCTATTTTAAAGTGATCATATAAATTACTGTTGCGTTGGTGGTTTCAGATCTTGGGATTCAGAAATAAGAGGTAATAAAAATAGATCCAGTATGACACTGTGTATTGCTTAATTCCATAAATACGTAAAAAGTATCTTTGTATTTCAATAATATTCCAACTGGGTTTTACCGCTATAGCAACATACTTCACTCACGTCAGATTCCCTGAATTTTTATCCTCATTTGCCTCGGCTGCACAATGACATAATACCTCCTGATTCAGATGAGGGGACAGGTGAGTATCCAGAGGGGGGACAGGAGGGATTGGAAGGTATTAAAAGCGAACTCCATGGGAAATTAAGGTTTGTGGGGTCAAAGGCTGGTGGAATCGTTCTAAAACTTTATTTAATCTGAAAAACGTTTGACTTGGATGTACTATATTTAGAAGCTAGTATTTTGTGAAGTGGGTCAAGATCAGGCAAACCCCTGAATGTTTGGCTTTTGCTATTTTGGTTTTCCAGGAACAACCCTCATCCCAGAATTTATAGGATAGTACAAATATATATTAGAACATTTCATACCTTTATGACTTCAGTTGGCTCTATGCACCATTTACTCTATTTTTTTTTACTTTATATATGAATGTTTACATATCTGAAGGCACTGAGATAACTTTGTGTAACCATGAAATATTATTTCTTGAAATATCATTAATATGATTCTTCTAATGTCACACCTTATTTATATTATTTATGAATGTGCAGGATATTATTTCCTTTTTTTTAAGGTGACAGAAACTGAGGTTAAGCGTTCACAGCTGTCAAGTGAACCAATGGCAGCTGGAAGACCAGAAATTTGTCCTTTATTCCCTCCCACTTTGTCATTAACACTGAGAAAGGGTTCAGTCATTTGCAAGCTTTCTTTCTTTTCCCCCACGTGTAAATTGCATGCAATTCTATTCTTATCTTTCTTACACTTTCTGCATCCCCATCAAATTTCAAAGCAGAATACAGGAGGGAAATGTGCTAATAGACGGGGCACAGAAATTATGCTTAATGAAGAGTAGATATATTGGGCATGTTGGCATTTTGACTAATTTTTCTTTCTATTGTCCCATTTACTTCCTTTCACTCTGCTTAAGCAAATCTCTTTGAGGGAAACCTTAGGTCTCAGGAACAAGAGCCTAAGTCTTCACGTTGGACCTACACCTGCCCTAGAATATCAGAGCCATTCATTTACCTTCCTTCCTCATCTTTAAGTTAAAGGAAATATAAGTATATTTCATAGCACTCTTACAAGCACTAAATGCATTATATATCATAACTATTTAGGCAGAAAAAATAAAAAAGAATCATCATTCATCGTAAGAACTTAACAAATGGTGCAATTGTTAAATGGTCCATAACTGTAATCCTTACTTCCACCTCCACCCCTCCCACTCCACCCTGACCCATCTGTTGATTTCAACAAATATTTTTCAAACACCACTATGTGCAAGGCACAGTATAGAGGATTTCAGAAAATGTCACCATGTATGGAACCTTTAAATAGTCGAGAGAGTAAACACCTCCATGCCAGGTGGCAGATCAGGTGCTAACCGAGCTTAAGCAAGTCACCTTGCTTTCCTGAGACTGATTCCACATGTTTACGTTGAGTTCAACACTACCTTTGTTTTAATATTATCTTTTCTGACTATTCCATTACATTATTATATAAATCAGTCTCTATAAATTATGAGACTGGAATTTCGAAACTATAACATGGAAGCCGCAAAATGTTTGGTGTAAATGTAAAAAATATATCACAATTGTGATTCATCTGGGAGAATTTTACCTTCTCTACAAGAATATGTAGCTCATGATTCTTTAATTTCATCCTTCTATTCAAATTCCAATTCTGCCTCATACAGGGCTTTTGAAGAATTGACCCTGCCTCAAAATGTGGACATCTTTCCCTCTTATTATTACCTCATTAAAATCTAATGAGTGAAGGAGAGAGAAAAGGGTTATGTGTTGATCTTTAAGCCTATTCTATACATATTGTTGGAAGCAGAGTTTTAAAACCAGTATGTTGATGAACTTGCACAATAAAGCCATTTTCCAAAATTCTTTAAAGAATAGAGTTTCTTTGGTGAAATTTGAGTTTCATTCTTTGTATGTCACGATATTTTCTTCCTGCTTTTACCAAAGTGTTCTAATGTTGGGCTCCAGTTTGCATCTGAGTTAAACCCTTGACACAGTGCCTGTAGACTGCTTGGATTAGGGGAACTGACGTCCCATCGAGATAAAGTTGCCCTGAGGGGTAGGAAAGGGCGCTACAGAGAAGTCAGGTAAGCTGTGAATGGAGTCTTCTGTGTGAAATAAATTAGTTACAAAAGGCCCCAGGTGGCTTTTCCTATCTTCCAAGAATTAACAACGTTTCATTGTTATTGAATAAACTTGTGGGATTTTTTTTTTTTAATGACAGCATAAATGTTACATATACACTATACAATTCATTCCTTCCTGGCAGGAAATGGTCTTCAGTTTTCTCTGGGGAACTGTGCAAACATCTGGATAATCTTGAAATCTTTTAATATGAAAAAATGGTAATTACCCTCAAACTTACTACTTCCCACATTTGTTTCCTCATTTTCAATGATTAGGAATTTATCTCTCTCTCAATGAGGATTTAAAGATGCTTATGAAGAAATTAATTTTGTGATGTGTCCACAAAGGACACAGTTCTCGGCCTGGTCCCATGGAAATTCACAGAATGTTAATTTTTACCATTTTTCTTCAAGGCAGCCAAATTTCCTAATTTTACAGATGTTCATTTTTTAAAAAATTTGCCAACATAGTTTCCTTTGGTTTTGAATGTTGAGCTGAAATGCCTTTTTAGTGTAATGAGCAGTATTACATGGTTATTCATGTTTAGCTGTACGCTCTCATTCACCACTAACCTATGGAAGAATTTTGACCAGCAATGTACACATGTGACATGAGTACAAAGCATAACTCAGAGGTCTGGAACCTCTGGGTGAATGCCGTGCTCAGCATAACTCTGGGGCAGACTTTCCAGTGAGTTACATGGGATATGACTTGAGATTTGACATTTTACTCCATGGTATTTTTTTGCTTCTCAGAAAGCAATGTCCTTTCCTTTCTTTCAATTTTTCCCTATATTCCTTTCTCCTTTTGTGTGTTCTTCAGTGTTGGTTCTTTATTATCTCACTCAATTCACTCTAATTTTTTACAGTTTAGTTGGCAAAATGCTAATTACTCTCAAGTACTTTTCTTTCTTCTATTACACCCTTGCTATGTCTGGGCATTTTTATTTGTTTTGTCTCTTTATTAATAGTATACCTAGAGCTGTATTGTTTTGTTGTATAGCCTACATTTGAATTCCTTTATGTTCTTTGTGTTGGTCTTAGTGTTCTATGTTGAATTAGGAGGACCTTGAAGGGAGAGAAAAAGCTAAGTAGTCCAGCTGGTTGCTGAGTCACCAAGCTTCCTTTTGCTAGGAATGCATGTTTTGAACTTTAGTAAGTCTAGTAATCTTTTTGGACACAGGATTCCTGTTCTGAAATAATAATTTATATGTTCTGTCAATGGGTTCAATGTGGAGTAATTAGTTATTCCTCCTAAAGTTTTTGAAAGTGTAAATTGTATTTAATACTTACTAGCTTAGAATGTGCAATGATCCCCACTACTTGCCTGGCGCTGTGCTGTGTGCTGGGGCATAAGGATGAATTGAGATGCCTTTCCTCAAGAACTGTTTTGAGACACAGGCTCATGTAGGAGGATAGTTTCAATAGATGATGGAAAAGGCTTTATATTACAGCATTCAGCTCTTTACTAGTAGTATTAAATATGTTTTTGTACCACTATATTATTTTTAACATTCTATATTGAAATAATGGTAAGTTAGAAAAGAGAAATAAATTTCCAACATAATTTAGTCTTTCTGGATCCAAGCAGAATTATCCAAACAACTTTGAACAAATTTTACCCAGTTAATACTAACCATTAAATCTATATTTTATTTTATCATTATTTCTTTTTTGCTGAGGAAGAATTGCCCTGAGCTAACATCTGCTGCCAATCTTCCTCTTTTGTATGTGAGCCACCACTACAGCATGGCCACTGACAGACCAGTGATGTAGGTCCAGGAACCAGACCCAGGCTGTCAAAGCAGATCGTGTTGAACTTAACCACTAGGCCACTGGGGCTGGCCCTAAATCTATATTTTAAAAAATTGTCCTATATCCAATAAATATTTACTTTTGCTTGATTTTAATCCATATATTTCCTGTTTTAAATGGAGAGAAGAGGAGAAGGAAGTCACATTTGTTGAACATCTATCATGTGCCCAGTATGATGCTAAGTGCTTTAAAAGCATTATTTCAATGAATACCCAGAACTCTCCAAGGTAGGTATTGTTATCTCTAAGGATATGGGAACTCAGACTGAGAGATCAGGTGTTCTGTCCAAGGTCATCCAATCAGAAAATATTGGTCAATATTTACACCCAGTTTCACTCTTTCCGAAACCCATGCTAATGCTGCCATACCACCTCTCTATCCCAAATGAAATCACAGAATGGGAATTCAAATAGTCCTTTAAAAGTATATAAGACTCTGGTGACTCTTGAACCTAACTACCTTACCCTACAGATGAATGAAGACTGGAGAGTTTAAAGGACTTGCCAGAATTCATTCTGCTAATTGACATCAGAGACTGGAGTAGATACCATTATTTCTCTAGGACAAGTCCATGCTCTGAAACATTCTGTCTAAAAATAAAAGAATGAACTCCCTGCTGTAAGTAATGCTTAAACAGAAATGTGATAATCAAAAATATTATAGAAGCACTTTTTAATGGATGGAAGTTTGCATTTGAAGATTTGAAAGCTCCCCTCCATCTCTCTGATTCTTTGTGGTTGTAAAAGTGAACACTTTTCCATTATCTTCTCTTAAATTAGAAATAAATAGCTAAATAATTTTCTTATTTTTCTCAGGGTTCATACTTTTTTAATACTTTATTATTTAAAGTACTTTTAGTAGTTTTCACAGAAAAATTGAGCAGAAAGTACAGACATTTCCCATATACTTCCCCCCTACACATATGCATAGCCTCCTCATTCTCAACATCCCCCAATGGAGCGGTACATTTATTAGAATTAGTGAACTTTCATTGACACATCGTTATCACCCAAAGTCTGTAGTTTACATTATGGTTCTCTCTTGGTGTTGTGCATTCCATGAGTTTTGGCAAATGTGTAGTGCCATGTATCCACCATTATAGTTTTATACAAACTAGTTTCATTTCCCTAAATATCCTCTGTACTCCAGCTGTTCACTCCTCCCTCCCCACTCCCGGCCCCTGGCAAACATTGATTTTTTTACTGTCTCCATAGTTTTTCCTTTTCCAGAATATCATATACAGTCATATGTCACTTCACTGGGATACATTCTGAGAAGTGCATCCTTAGATGATTTCATCATTGTGTGAACATCACAGAGTGTACTTACGCAAACCCAGATTATATAGCCTATTCCACACCTAGGCTATATGGTAGTAATTTTATGGGATCACCATTGTAGTTGCAGTCTGTTGTTGATCAAAACCTCATTACACATCACATGACTATAGTTGGAATCCTACAGTGTGTATAGCCCTTTCAGCCTGGCTTCTTTGACTTAGCAATACACATTTAAGTTTGCTCCATGTCTTTTCATGGCTTAATAGCTCATTTCTTTTAGCACCAAATAATATTTCATTGTCTGGATGTACCATAGTTTATTTATGCATTCACCTACTGAAGGACATCATGGTTGCTTCCAAGTTTTGGCAACTGTGTAAACTGCCAAACAGCTGCTATAAACATCTGTCCATGTTTTTGTGTGGACATAAGTTTTCAAATCCTTTGAGTAAATACCAAAGAGTGCAATTACTGGATCATACGGTAAGAGTATGTTTAGTTTTGTAAGAAACTGCCAAACTATCTTTCCGAAGTGGCTATACCATTTGCATTCCCACCAGGAATGAATGAGTGTTCCTGTTGCTGCACATGCTTGCCAGTATTTGATGTTACTTTTTTGGATTCTGGCCATTCTAATAGGTATGTAGTGGTGTCTTGTTTTTTTAATTTGCATTTCCCTGATAACACATGATATGTAGAATCTTTTCATGTGCTTATTTTCCATCTGTATTTCCTCTTTGGTGAGGTATCTGTTAAGGTCTTTGGTGCATTTTTTAATAATGTTGTTTGATTTCTTATTGTTGAATTTTAAGAGTTCTTTGCATATTTTGGGTAACAATCCTTTATTCGATATGTCTTTTGCAAATCTTTGCTCCCAGTCTGTGGCTTGTCTCCTCATTGTCTTGACGTTGTCTTTCCCAAAGCGGAAGTTTTTCATTTTAATGAAGTTCAGCTTATCAGTTATTTCTTTCATGGATCATGCCTTTGGTGTTCTATCTAAATTGTCACTGCCATACCCAAGGTCATCTAGATTTCCTCCTATGTTATCTTCTAGAAGTTTATAGTTTTGTGTTTTACATTTAGGTCTGTGAACTATTTTGAGTTAATTTTTCTGAAAGGTGTATGGCTTGTGTTTAAATTCTTTTTTTTTTTTTTTTTTTGGTTGCTGGGAAGATAGCAGCATAGGAAGACTCTGAACTCACTTCCTCCGATGGATGCAACAAGTTTACAACTACCTTGGAACAACGACCCTTGAGAAAGAACCAGAAACTGGATAAAAACAACCCCCATAACAAGCGACAATGCTGAATGAGGTGAAAGAGCCAGAAAAACCTTTCTGGAGAAGAAAAAAGCCACCTTCTAGCCATGATGCTTCACGGCTGGAAGCAATCTTAAGCCATATAGGGGGTCTGTCCCACCTTCCAACACCTGAAAAAATTGTGTGCTGCCATGCCTGGAGCTGGCCCCACTCAGCTGCACCATGGAAGGAGCTGACAACAGCTTTGCAGCTAGAGGCCTACAGAAATTTTGAGCCCCTGAGCCTAGTAACCAGTCGCACTGGGAGCCTACTCACTTAACAGAACAATTGCAGCAGAAATGTGCTATTAGACCTTGCAGCCAACTATGCCGGGGCTCCCCCCAGCTAATAAAGTGACTGAAAGGTCCATAGCAGCTACAAAACTGAGGCTTACAACCAGCCAGCCAAGAAGACAGCCTAGCCTTCTCATGTACCTACAGTAAGAGCAACCCCCCACACACAACAGGACACATGTAACCCACACAGGGGACACTGCTGCAACATTTGGAAGTAGTGACAAGAGGGAAGCATGTTTCTGGTCCTCAAGGGCATCTCTTACATAAGGCCACTTCTCCAAGATGGGGAGACATAGCTGACTCACCTAATATGTGGATATAAGCACAGAGAAAGAGGCAAAATGAGGAGACAAAGGAATATGTTCCAAATAAGGGAATAGGACAAATCCTCAGAAAAAGAACTAAATGAAACAGAGATAAACAGTCTACCTGATAAGGAATACAAACTAATAGTCATAAGGATGCTCACTGGTCTTGGAAGAAGAATAGATGAATACAGTGATAACTTCAACATAGAATTGGAAAATATAAAAAGAACCAATCAGAACTCAAGAATATAATAATGGAAATGAAAAATTCACTAGAGGGAATCAAGAGCAGAATAGATGATACAGAAGAACAGATCAGTGAGCTGGACAAAAAACTAGAGGAAATCACACAAGCTGAACATAAAAAAGAATTAAAAAGAATGAGAACAGGGAAGAAGAGCCAAGATGGCGCCGTGAGTAGTCCTCTTTGTCTCTCGCCCTTCGAGTCTACAATTATTTGGACACTTATCGCTTGACAAAGGATATCCAGACAGCATCTCAGGACGTCTGAGACACCCACGCGACTATACATCGGAAGGCGGATGGACTTTCCTCCGGGAGGATGTGGAAATAGGTGAGGGCTCTCCGACCCCGACGGGCAGCCTGGTACCCGCAAGCGGCTTTCTTCCAACGGACGCCCCCAGAGGATCCACGCACGTCTAGGGCAGGAGCGAGAACACAACAGAGGAGCAACGGTGGAAACAGGTGACCAGAACCCTACCTAAACCCCCTGCAATTACTCCTAAACGCAGAGGGAAACTTTGGAGTTGCACACCTGAGCCCGCGGGGAGAGTCTCTCCCCGCCATTGGCGGGGGGATCCAGCCTGGTGCTCGGGGCACCCGGAGGGTCCCAGAGAGAGACACGGAGGGCACGGAGATCTCCCAGCTGCCGTTGCCTGCCCCGTGGGACTAGGGATTGCCGGAGATCTCGGAGAGGACCGGGGTGGGGGGAATTTTCAAAGGCCGGTCCTGCGACCCGGAGGGGAAGCGCCGGAGCTCCGCCCGGGCAGCAGACAAAACTCTCTGTCTGCCATTAGCAGAGGGGCCACGCC
>NC_060269.1:36384719-36496086 GCF_021613505.1 Equus quagga | reverse complement strand
CGGGAGAGAAGCCCTGAGGGCGGGGCGACCCCCAGCTGCCGTTGCCCACCCCATGAGGCTAGGGATTGCCGGAGATCTCGGAGAGGACCGGGGCCGGGGGAAGTTTCAAAGGCTGGTCCTGAGACCCGGAGGGGAAGCGCCGGAGCTCCGCCCAGGCAGCAGACAAAACTCCCTGTCTGCCATTGGCAGAGGGGCCACGCCCAGCATTCACGGCTCCGGCAGAGGCCAGGAGAGAAGCCCTGAGGGCGGGGCGACCCCCAGCTGCTGTTGCCCACGCCGTGAGGCTAGGGATTGCTGGAGATCTCAGAGAGGACTGGGGCTGGAGAGAGTTCCAGAGACCCAGCTCAGTAGCCTAGGGGGAAACCCTACAGGCTCACAGCAGCCTTAGGGAAAGCCTCTGCACAGCACCAGTAGAAGGCACCCAGCCGCCAGCCACAAGGCTGGAAGACCCCAGGGCAAAAGCAGCATAGCTAGGTGTACTAACCACAGACTGTAGAAGATGCCAATAGCTCTCCTGCGACCTATAGAGGACAAGTGAGATTTGGTGGGTGCCGACAGCAACGGAGCGACAAATATAAGTGATCCCACCCCTGGCTGCTGGAAAAGCCCATAACACCGTTGCAGACCCCAAGGAGAGAGCACATCTAGGTGGGCTGCAACAGTAGGCACCTGCAGCCTGAAGCCCCCCTGTGACGGCCCCCACGGCAGAGGAGGGAATCCAAAGGGCCACTGTGGCTACGAAGAGGGGCCCAGGCCCAGTTAGCAACTACGGACAGGATTCCTGGTTGGTGAAATATAAACAGCTGCTCCTCCCACCGCAGCAGCTGAAACAAGTGAAAGGAGCAACCAAACTCTATTTCCATGCGGAGGCACAAATCAACAACATCAAGCAATATGAAAAAATACATTAAATCTCCAGAACAGAAAGAAAGCAACAAATATACAGAAAACAATCCCAAAGAAAATGAGATGTATAACCTAAATGACGATGACTTCAAAACAGCCATCATTAAGATTCTCAATGAGTTAAGAGAGAATTCTGACCGACAACTCAACGAGTTCAGGAGCTATGTCACAAAAGAGTTTGATACGATAAAGAAGAACCAAACAGAAATATTGGAAATGAAGAACACAATAGAGGAGATTAAGAAAAATCTAGATGCTCTGAACAGTAGGGCCGATAATATGGAGGAAAGAATTAGCAATTTGGAAGATGGCAATATAGAATTGTTGCAGGCAGAGGAGGAGAGAGAAGCAAGACTTAAAAGAAATGAAGAAACTCTCCGAGAATTATCAGACACAATTAGGAGATGCAACGTAAGGATTATAGGTATACCAGAGGGAGAAGAGAAGGAGAAAGGGGCAGAAAACCTATTCAAAGAAATAATGGCTGAGAACTTCCCAAATCTGGTGAGGGAGATGGATCTTCAGGTGACAGAAGCCAATAGATCTCCAAACTTTATCAATGCAAGAAGACCAACTCCACGGCATATAGTAGTGAAGCTAGCAAAAGTCAACGACAAGGAGAAAATATTAAGGACAGCCAGGCAAAAGAAACTAACCTACAAAGGAACCCCCATCAGGCTATCAGCAGATTTCTCAGCAGAAACTTTACAGGCTAGAAGAGAGTGGAATGATATATTCAAAATTCTGAAGGACAAAAATCTACAGCTGAGAATTCTCTACCCAGCGAAAATATCCTTCAAATACGATGGAGAAATAAAAACTTTCCCAGATAAACAAAAATTAAGGGAGTTCATTGCCACAAAACCTCCTCTTCAGGAAATCCTCAGGAAAACCCTCATTCCTGAAAAATCCAAAAAAGGAAAGGGGCTACAAAACCAAGAGCAGAGGAGATAAGTAGAAGGACAACAACAGAGAGTAGCAGCTCTACATCAGAACAGATTAAACCATGGGACGAGAAACAAAGGAAACTGAAAAAAACCGGAAAACAAGACACAAAATGGGAGTGGTAGGCCCCCACGTCTCAATAATCACTCTAAATGTAAATGGATTGAACTCCCCAATCAAAAGACACAGAGTGGCAGGATGGATCAAAGAACAAGATCCAACAATATGCTGCCTCCAGGAAACACACCTCAGCCCCAAAGACAAACACAGACTCAGAGTGAAGGGATGGAGAACAATACTCCAAGCTAATAATGAACAAAAGAAAGCAGGTGTCGCTATACTAATATCAGACAAGGTAGATTTCAAAGCAAAACAGATAAAGAAAGATAAAGAGGGACAGTATATAATGATAAAAGGGACTCTCCACCAAGAAGACATAACACTTATAAATATATACGCACCCAACACAGGAGCACCAAAATTTGTAAAGCAACTCTTAATAGAACTAAAAGAAGACATCAACAACAATACAATAATAGTAGGGGACCTCAACACACCATTAACACCAATGGACAGAACATCCAGACAGAAAATCAACAAGGAAATAATAGAATTAAATGAAAAATTAGACCAGATGGACTTAATAGATATATATAGAACACTTCATCCAAAAACAGCAGGTTACACATTCTTCTCAAGTGCACATGGAACATTCTCAAGGATTGACCATATTTTGGGAACCAAAGCAAACATCAATAAATACAAGAGAGTTGAAATAATATCAAGCATCTTTTCTGATCATAACGCTATTAAACTAGAAATCAACTACAAGAAAAAAGCAGAGAAAGGTGCAAAAATGTGGAGACTAAACAACACGCTTCTCAACAAACAATGGATCATTGAAGAAATTAAAGAAGAAATCAAATATTATCTGGAGACAAATGAAAATGAGAACACGACATACCAAATCATTTGGGATGCAGCAAAAACAGTCCTAAGAGGGAAATTCATCGCAATACAGGCTCACCTCACTAAACAAGAAAAAGCTCACGTAAGCAACCTCAAACGACACCTAACAGAACTAGAAAAAGAAGAACAAACAAAGCCCAGAGTCAGTAGAAGGAGGGAAATAATAAAAATAAGAGCAGAAATAAACGATATTGAAACAAAAAAGACAATAGAAAGGATCAATGAAACAAAGAGTTGGTTCTTCGAAAGAATTAACAAAATTGACAAACCCCTAGCCAGACTCACCAAGAAAAGAAGAGAGAAAGCGCAAATTAACAAAATCAGGAATGACAGAGGAGAAATCACAACAGATACCAATGAAATACAAGAGATCATAAGAGAATACTATGAAAAACTATATGCCAACAAATTGAACAACTTGGAAGAAATGGACAAATTCCTAGACTCCTACAATCTCCCCAAACTGAATCAGGAAGAAATGGAGAATCTGAATAGACCAATCACAAGTAAGGAAATAGAAACGGTAATCAAAAACCTCCCCAAAAACGAGAGTCCAGGACCAGACGGCTTCTCTGGAGAATTCTACCAAACATTCAAAGAAGACTTAATACCTATTCTCCTCAAACTGTTCCAGAAAATTGAGAAAGATGGAGAACTCCCTAACACATTCTGTGAAGCCAACATCACTCTGATCCCCAAACCTGACAAGGACAACACAAAGAAGGAGAACTACAGGCCGATATCACTGATGAACATAGATGCAAAAATCCTCAACAAAATTTTGGCAAACCGATTACAGCAATACATCAAAAAGATTATACACCATGATCAAGTGGGATTTATACCAGGGACACAGGGATGGTTCAACATCCGCAAGTCAATCAACGTGATACACTACATCAACAAAATGAAAAACAAAAACCACATGATCATCTCAATAGATGCAGAGAAAGCATTCGACAAGATCCAACACCCATTTATGATAAAAACCCTCAGTAAAATGGGTATAGAAGGAAAGTACCTCAACATAATAAAGGCCATATATGATAGACCCACAGCCAACATCATACTCAATGGACAAAAGCTGAAAGCCATCCCTCTGAGGACAGGAACAAGACAAGGGTGCCCACTTTCACCACTCCTATTCAACATAGTACTGGAGGTGCTGGCCAGAGCAATTCGGCAGGAAAAAAAAAATAAAAGGAATCCAAATAGGTAACGAAGAAGTAAAACTCGCGCTGTTTGCAGACGACATGATCTTATACATAGAAAACCCCAAAGAATCCACAGAAAAACTATTAGAAATAATCAACAACTACAGCAAAGTAGCAGGGTATAAAATTAACGTGCATAAATCAGTAGCATTTCTATACACTAACAATAAACTAACAGAAAAAGAACTCAAGAACTCTATCCCATTCACAATCGCAACGAAAAGAATAAAATACCTTGGGATAAACTTAACCAAGGAAGTGAAGGATCTATACAATGAAAACTACAAGACTTTCTTGAAAGAGATTGACGATGACATAAAGAGATGGAAAGACATTCCTTGCACATGGATTGGAAGAATAAACATAGTTAAAATGTCCATACTACCTAAAGCAATATACAGATTCAATGCTATCCCAATCAGAATCCCCAGAACATTCTTCACAGAAATTGAACAAACAATCCTAAAATTCATATGGGGGAACAAAAGACCACGAATTGCTAAAGCAATCTTGAGCAAGAAAAACAAAGCCGGCGGAATCACAATCCCCGATTTCAAAACATACTACAAAGCTACAGTGATCAAAACAGCATGGTACTGGTACAAAAACAGGTCCACAGATCAATGGAACAGAATTGAAAGCCCAGAGATAAAACCACACATCTATGGACAGCTAATCTTCGACAAAGGAGCAGAGGGCCTACAATGGAGAAAAGAAAGTCTCTTCAACAAATGGTGCTGGGAAAACTGGACAGCCACATGCAAAAGACTGAAAATCGACCATTCTTTTTCACCACACACCAAAATAAACTCAAAATGGATCAAAGACCTAAAGATTAGGCCTGAGACAATAAGTCTTTTGGAAGAGAATATAGGCAGTACACTCTTTGACATCAGTTTCAAAAGAATCTTTTTGGACACTGTAACTCCTCAGTTGAGGGAAACAATAGAAAGAATAAACAAATGGGACTTCATCAGACTAAAGAGCTTCTTCAAGGCAAGGGAAAACAGAATTGAAACAAAAAAACAGCTCACTAATTGGGAAAAAATATTTACAAGCCACTTATCCGACAAAGGGTTAATCTCCATAATATACAAAGAACTCACACTGCTTAACAACAAAAAAACAAACAACCCGATCAAAAAATGGGCAGAGGACATGAACAGACATTTCTCAAAAGAAGATATGAATATGGCCAATAGACACATGAAAAGATGTTCATCATCACTAATCATCAGGGAAATGCAAATCAAAACTACACTAAGATATCACCTTACCCCCGTTAGATTGGCAAAAACATCCAAAACCAAGAACGACAAATGTTGGAGAGGTTGTGGAGAAAGAGGAACCCTCATACACTGTTGGTGGGAATGCAAACTGGTACAGCCACTATGGAAAACAGTATGGAGATTTCTCAAAAAGTTAAAAATAGAAATACCCTATGACCCAGCCATCCCATTACTGGGTATCTATCCTAAGAACCTGATATCAGATATCTCAAGAGTCCGTTGCACCCCTATGTTCATCGCAGCATTATTTACAATAGCCAAGACGTGGAACCAGCCTACATGCCCAGAAACTGATGATTGGATAAAGAAGATGTGGTATATATACACAATGGAATACTACTCAGCCATAAAAAAAGACGAAATTGGCCCACTCACAACAATGTGGATGGACCTCGAGGGCATTATGTTAAGCGAAATAAGTCAGTCAGAGAAAGACGAACTCTATATGACTCCACTCATAGGTGGAAATTAGTATATTGAGAAGGAGATCTGATCGGTGGTTACCAGGGAAAAGGGGGGGTGGGGGGAGGGTACGGAGGGGGAAGTGGTGTACCCACAACATGACTAACAAAAATGTACAACTGAAATTTCACAAGCTTGTAATCCATCATAACATTAATAAAAAAAAAAAAAAAGAATGAGAACAGTCTAAGGGACCTCTGGGACAACATCAAGCACTCTAACATCCATATTATAGGTGTCTCAGAAGGAGAAGAGAGAGATAAAGAGGCAGAGAATCTATTTGGAGAAATAATAGCTGAAGATTTTCCTTACCTAAGGAAGGAAACAGGCACCCAGGTACAGGAAGCACAAGGAGCACAAACAGGCTAAACCCAAAGAGGCCCACACCAAGACACGTTATAATTAAAATGTCAAGAACTAAAGACAAAGAGAGAATCCTAAAAGCTGCAAGAGAAAGGCAACAAGTTACATACAAAGAAAATCCCATAAGACTATCAGCCTACTTCTCAGCAGAAGCTTACAGGCTAGAAGGGAGTGGCACAATATATTTAAAGTGCTGAAAGAAAAAAAAACCTATAGCAAACTATACTGTACCTGCCAAGGTTATCATTCGGAATGAAGGAGAGATAAAGTGTTTTCCAGACAAGCAAAAACTAAACTACCAGAAAACAACCTTAGAAACCACTCTTAGAAGAAATGCTAAAGGGACTTATTTAAGTGGAAAAGGAAAGACAGCAAATAGGAATAAGAAAATTATCAATAATAATAATAATAAAATCACTGGTGAAGGCAAACATACAGTAAAGGTAGCAGATCAATGGCATGCGAAGATAATATATGAAGGTCAGAAGACAAAAGTACTGAAAATTATCTGTTGCCAAGATAAGAGGTTAACAGATACAGACCCTCAAAAAGAGATTAAATATGATGTCAAAAACAAAATGTGGGAGGACGAGAGTAAAAGAATAGAGCTTTCAGCAAGAGATCAAATTTAAGAGACCATCAACTTAATATAGATTGTTATTTACCTACATTATTACATATGACCCTCATGGCAATCACAAACCAGACACCTATAATAAATATACAAAAAATTAAGAGAAGGGAACCCAAACATAATACTAAAAGAAGCCTTTGAACCACAAGGGAAGAGAGAAAGAGAAGAAGAAAGGAACAGAGAAGAACTACTAAAACACCAGGAAAAAAAGTAAGAAAATGGCAATAAGTACACACATATCAATAGCTACTTTAAATGTCAGTGGACTAAATGTTTCAATCAAAAGATGTAGGGTGGCTGACTAGATAAAAAACAAGACCCATATATATGCTGCATACAAGAGACACATTTCAGACCTAAGGACACTCACAAGCTGAAAGTGAAGGGATGGAAAAAGATAATCCATGTAAATGTCAATGAAAAGAAACCTGGGGTAGCAATACTTACATCAGACAAAATGGACTTTAAAACAAAAACTGTAAAAAGAGACAAAGAAAGACACTACACAATGATAGAGGGAACAATCCAACAAGAGGATATAGGACTTGTAAATATCTGTGCATCCATAAAAGGAGCACCTAAATATATAAAGCAATTATTTACAGACATAAAAGGAGAAATAGACCGTAATACAATAATAGGGACTTTAACACTCCACGTACATTGATGGATAGGTCATCCAAACAGAAGACCAATAAGGAAACATTGGCCTTAAATGACACATTAGACAAGATGGACTTAGTAGATATATACAGAACTTTTCACCCAAAAATTGCAGAATATTCTTTCTTTCCAAATACACATGGAACATTCTCCAGGATAGATCACATATTAGGCCACAAAACAAACCTCAATAAATTTAAGAAGATTGAAATAGTACTAAGCATCTTTTCTGACCACAATGGTATGAAACTCGAAATCAACTACAGGAAGAAAATTGGGAAAGCCAGAAATATGTAAAGATTAAACAAAATGCTACTGAACAACTATTGGGTCAATGAAGAAGTCAAAGAAGAAATAAAAAAATACATAGAGACAGATGAAAATGAAAATGAAGATACGACATGCCAAAATTTATGTGGTATAGCAAAAGCTGTTCTAAGAGGGAAGTTTCAGCAATACAGACCTACCTCCACAAACAAGGAAAATCTCAAATAAATAACATAACAGTGCACCAAAAGGAACTAGAAAAAAAAGAACAAACAAAGCCTCAAACCAGTAGAGGGAAGCAAATAATAAAAATCAGAATGGAAATAAACAAAATAAAAACTAAAAAACAATAGAAAATATCAATGAAACCAAGAGCTTGTTCTTTGAAAAGATAAACAAAATTGACAAACTTTTGGCTAGACTGACCAAGGACAAAAAGAGAGAAGTCTCAAATAAATAAAATCAGAAATGAAAGAGAAGACATTATAATGGACATCTCAGAAATACAAAAGATTATAAGAGAATACCATGAAAAACTATATGCCAACAAATTGGATAATCTAGATGAAATGGGTAAATTATTAGAATCACACAACATTCCAAAACTGAATTAAGAAGAAATAGAGAATTTGAATAGACCAATCACCAGTAAGCAAATTGAAACTGTAATCAAAAAATCTCCCAAAAAATAAGTGTCCAAGACCAGATGGTTTCCATGGTTAATTACAGTAAACATTCAAAGAAGACTTAATACCTAGCCTTCTCAAACTCTTCCAAAAAATTGAAGAGTCAGAGAAGCTTCCTAACTCATTCTAGAAGGCCAACATTACCCTGATACCAAAACCAGACAAGGACAACACAAAAAAAGAAAATTACAGGCCAATATCACTGATGAACATTGATGCAAAAATCCTCAACAAAATATTAGCAAATTGAGGGGCCAGTGGTTAAGTTTGCACATTCTGCTTCAGTGGCCCAGGGTTTGCTAGTTCAAATCCTGGGTGCAGACCTAAACACCGCTTGTCCAGCTCTGCTGTGGCAGGTGTCCCACATATAAAGTAGAGCAAGATGGGCTATATGTTAGCTCAGGACCAGTCTTCCTCAGCAAAAAGGGGAGGATTTGCAGCAGATGATAGCTCAGGGCTAATGTTCCTCAAAAGAAAAAAAAAGTTAAAAATACTAGCAAACTGAATACAATGATACATTAAAATGATCGTGCACCATGATCAGGAAGGATTTATTCCAGGGATGCAGGGATGGTTCAACATCTGCAAATCAATCAGTGTGATACAACACATTAACAAAATGAAGAATAAAAATCACATGATTATCTCAATAGATGCAGAGAAAGAATTTGACAAGGTACAGCATCCATTTATGATAAAAACCCTAAATAAAATGGGCATAAAAGGAAAATACCTCAACACAGTAAAGGTCGTATATGACAAACCCACAGCTAATGTCATAGTCAATGGAGAAAAATTGAAAGCTATGCTTTTAACAACAGGAACCAGATAGGGATGCCCACTTTCACCACTCTTGTTCATCGTAGTAGTGGAAATCCTAACCAGAGCAATCAGGCAAGAGAAGGGAATAAAAGGGATGAAAATTGGAAAGGAAGAAGTGAAACTGTCACTATTTGCAGATGATGTGATTTTATATATTGAAAACCCTAAAGAATCCACTCAAAAGCTTTCAGGAAAAATAATTGAATACAGTAAAGTTGCAGGATACATAATCAACATACAAAAATGAGCTGCATTTCTATTCAGTAACAACAAAGTAGCAGAAAGAGAAATTAAGATTACAATCCTATTTACAATTGCAACAAAAAATAATAAAATACCTAGGAATAAATTTAACCAAAGAGATGAAAGACCTGCACACAGAAAACTATAAAACTTTATTGAAAGAAATTGAAGAAGACACAGAGAAACAGAAAGATATTCCCTGCTCTTGGATTGGAAGAATTAACATAGTTAAAACATCCATGCATCCTAAAGCAATTTACAGATTCAATGCAATCCCTACCAAAATGCCAACAACATGTTGCACAGAAATACAACAAAGAATCCTAAAATTTATCTGGAACAACAAAAGACTGAATAGCCAAAGGAATTTTGAGAAAAAAGAAGAAAGCTGGAGGTATCTCACTCCTGATTTCAAAATATACTACAAAGCTCTAGTAATGAAAACAGCATGGTACTGGCACAAAAGCAGATGAACAGATCAATGGAACAGAATCGAGAGCCCAGAAATAAATCCACATATCCATAGACAGATAATTTTCAATGAGGGCACAAAGAACATACAATGGAGAAAGGAAAGTCTCTTCAATAAATGGTGTTGGGAAAATTGACAGCCACACGTGAAAGAATGAAAGTAGACCATTATCTTACATGATACACTAAAATTAACTCAAAATGGATTATAGACTTGCATGTAAGTCCTGAAATCATAAAACTCCTAGAAGAAAATAGAGGCAGTAAAATCTTTGACATTGGTCTTAGCAGTATCTTTTTAAACACCGGGTCTTTTCAGGCAAGGGAAACAAAATTAAAAATAGGCAATTGGACCTACATCAAACTAAAAAGCTTCTGCACAAAGGAAACCATCAACAAAATGAAGACAACCTAACAATTGGGAGAAGATATTTGCAGATCATATACCTGATAAGGGGTTAATATCCAAAATATATAAAGAACACATACGTCTCAACAACAAAACTAATAACCCAATTGAAAAATGTGAAAAAGATCTGAACAGACATCTTTCCAAAGAAGATATACAGATGGCCAAAAGGAACATGAAAAGATGTGCAAAATTACTAACTATAAGGGAAATGTGAGTCAAAACCACAATGAGAGATCATCTCATGCCTGTCAGAATGGCTATAATTAACAAGACAGGAAACAACAAGCGTTGGAGAGGATGTGGAGAGAAGGGAACCCTCATACACTGCTGGTGGGAGTGCAAACTGGTGCAGCCACTGTGGAAAGCAGCATGGAGATTCCTCAAAAAATTAAGAATCAAACTACCATACGATCCAGCTATTCCACTGCTGGGTACTTATCCAAAGAACATGAAAACAAGAATACTTAAAGATACATGCACCCTTATGTTCATTGCAGCATTATTCACAACAGCCAGGACTTGCAAACAAACTAAGTGCCCATCAAGAGATGAATGGATAGGGCCAGGCCCAGTGGCCTAGTCGTTAGGTTCAGCATGCTCCACTTCTGCAGCCAGGTTCAGTCCCCTGGTGCAGACCTACATTACTCTGTTAGCAGCCAGGCTGTGCTGGCAGCCCACATTCTAAAAAATAGATAAAGATTGGCACTGATGTTAGCTCAGGGAAAATCTTCCTCAGCAAAAAAAAGAGAGAGACAAATGGATAAAGAAGATGTGGTATATATACACAATGTAACATTACTCAGCTATTAAAAATGATGAAATCTTGCCATCATGACAACATGGATGGACCTTGAGAGTATTATGCTAAGTGAAATACGTCAGATGGAGAAAGTCTTATACTGTATGGTCTCACTCATAAATAGAAGATAAAAAGAACAACAACAAACAAAACACAGATACAGAGATTAGACTGGTGGTGACCAGAGGGGAAAAGAGAGAGGGGGGGAGAAAGGAGCGACTGTGTACATGTGTATGGGATGGATGATAATTAGTCCTTGGGTGATGAACATGATGTAATCTACATGGAAATTGAAATATAATGATGTACAACTGAAATTTATATGATGTTATAAACCAATGACACCTCAATGAAAATCATACTTGGCAACTAGGCAGGAAAATAAATAAATAGAAAAAATCAAAAATAAGAAAAATAATTAATTTGAGGTGTTCAAAGGAAAAGAAACAAAATTTATTTTTTTTGCTTGTGAATGTCCAGATGTTCCAGCATAATTTATTGAAAAGATTATCTTTGCTCCATTACATTATCTTTGTTCCTTTGTCAGAACAGATAACTATATTTATGTGGGCCTATTTCTGGGTCTCTATTCTGTTCCATCCATCTATTTGTCTGTTCATTTACCAATACAACACCTGATAACCATAGTTTTATAGTAAGTCTAAAGTATGGTAGTATGAGTCCTCCAGCTTTGTTCTTCAATATTGCTGGCTATTCTGAGTCTTTTCCTCTCTATATAAACTTTAGAATCCATTTGTAGATATCCAAAAAAGAACTTGCTGGAATTTTGATTGGGATTCCGCTGAACCTATAGGTCAAGTTGTGAAGAACTGACATCTTCATAATATTGAATCTTCCTATCCATGAAGATAGAATATCTCTCCATTGGGGCTGGCCCAATGGCATAGCGGTTAAGTGTGCATGTTCCACTTCAGTGGCCCGGGGTTCACCGGTTCAGATCCTGGGTGCAGACGTGGCACCACTTGGCAAAGTCATGCTGTGGTAGGCGTCCCACGTATAAAGTAGAGGAAAATGGGCATGGATGTAGCTCAGGGCCAGTCTTCCTCAGCAAAAAGAGGAGGATTGGCAGTGGAGGTTAGCTCAGGGCTAATCTTCCTCAAAAAAAAAAAATTTAAAAAAATATCTCTCCATTTATTTAGTTCTTATTTTATGTCTTTCCTCAGTTTTTTTTTTTTTTTTTTTGGTTTTCCCCATACTGATTGTGTACATATTTTGTTAGATGTGTAACATAAGTATTTCATTTTTGGTGATGCTAATGTTCAATGTATTGTGTTTTTAATTTCTAATTTCATTTGTTCATTACTGTTATATAGGAAAATGATTGACTTTTGTTTATTAACCTTGTATCCTGCAATCTTACTACAATCACTCATTAGTTTCAGGAACTTTTTGTTAATTCTTCTGGATTTTCTACACAGACAATCATGTCATCTGTGAACAAAGTTTTATTTCTTCTTTCCCATTTTGTACACATTTTATCTCCTTTTATTTTTTTGTTGTTGTTGCATTAGTTAGGACTACTAGTATAATGTTGACAAGCAGTGATGAGAGAGGACATCATTGCCTAGTTCCTGATTTTAGTGGCAAAGCTTCAAGCTTACCACCTTTAAGTATGATGTTGGCTATAGGTTTTTTCTAGATATTATTTATGAGGTTGAGAAAGTTCTTTTCGATTTCTAGTTTATTGAAAGGTTTTGTCATGAAAAGGTGTTGGGTTTTGTCAAATGCTTTTTTTGCATTTTCTGATATGATCATGTGATTTTTCTTCTTTAGCCTATTATGTGATGGATTACATTAATTTATTTTCAAATGTTAAAAGAATCTTGTATACCTGGATTAAATCTCACTTGGTCGGGGTGTATAATTCTTTTTGTATATTTCTGGCTTCAATTTTCTAGTATTTAGTTGAGGATTTTTGCATCTATGTTCATGAGAGACATTGGTCTATGGTTTTCTTTTCTTACAATGTCTTTGTCTGGTTTTGGTGTTAGGGTAATGCTGGCCTCATAGAATGAGTTAGGAAGAATTCCCTCGGCTTCTATCTTCTGAGAGAGAATGTAGAGAAATGGTATAATTTCTTCCTTAAACGCTCAGAATTCACCAGTGAACCCATCTGGGCCTGGTATTTTCTGTTATGAAGGTTATTAATTATTGATTAAATTTTTTAATAGATACTGGCCTATTCGGATTATCTATTTCTCCTCGTGTGAGTTTTGGCAGATTGTGTCTTTCAAGGAATTGGTCCATTTCACCTAGGTACCAAATTTGTGAGCATAGAGTTGTTCATAGTATTCTTTTATTATCCTTTTAATGTCCATGGGATCTGTAAAAGGTGAAAGTGATGTTCCTCTTTCATTTTCAACATTAGAAATCTGTGTCCTTTTTTTTTTTTTTAGTTACCCTGGCTAAGGAGGTTTATCCATTTTATTGATCTTTTCAAAACCTTTGGTTTTGTTGATTTTCTCTGTTGATTTTATGTTTTCAGTTTCATTGATTTCTCCTCTAATTTTTATTTCTTTCTTCTTCTGTTTAGTTTGGTTTAATTTGTTCCTTTTTTCCTAGTTTCCTAAATTGGAAAACTAGATTATTGATTTTAGATTTTTATTCTTTTCTAGTATATGCATTTACTGCTATAAATTTCCCCTTGAAGCACTGCTTTTCTGCATCCCACAAATTTTGATGTGTTTTCATTTTCATTCAGTTTAAAATATTTTTTCATTTCTCTTGAGATTTCTTCTTTGACCTATGTGCTGTTTAGAATTGTGTTGTTTAATCTCCACAAATTTTTGGATTTTCCATTTATCTTTCTGTTATTAATTTGTAGTTTAATTCCGTTGGGTTCTGAGAGCAGACATTTTATGACTGCTATTCATTTAAAAATTTGTCAAGGTGTATTTTAAGCCCCAAATGTGGTTTAACTTGGTGACTGTTCCATGTGAGTTTGAGAAGAATGTGTGTTCTGCTGTTGTTGGATGAAATAGTCTATAGATGTCAATTATAGCCAGTCGATTGATGGTCTTGTGCATTCGGCTATGTGCTCGCTGATTTTCTGCCTGCTAGATTGGTTCATTTCTGATAGAGGGATATTGAAGTCTCCAACTATAATAATGAATTCATCTATTTCAACCTACAATTCTATCTGGTTTTGCCTCCTGTAGTTTGATGCTCTATTGTTAGGAACATGCATGTTAAAGACCATTATGCCTTCTTGGAGAATTGATCCCCTTAGCATTATGTAATGCCCCTCTTTATCCCTGATAACTTTCCTTACTCTGAAATCTGCTCTGTCTGAATTTAACGTAGATATTTCTGCTTTCTTTTAGTTATTGTTAGCATGGTGTATCTTTCTCCATCCATTTCCTTTTAAACTATATGTGTTTTCATATTTAAAGTGGATTTCTTGTAGACAATATATAGTTGTATCTTGTCTTTTCATCTGCTCTGTCTCTGTCTTTTAATCAGTGCCTTGAAGTCAATGATGTTCAAAGTGATTATTGATAAAGTTGGAACAATATCTGCCATATTCATTACTGTTTTATATTGGTTGCCTTTGTTCTTTTGTTTCTATTTTTGTCTTCCATTCTTATTTGCCATTTGTGGTTTCAGCTGAGCATTTTATGTGATTCCATTTTCTCTCCTTTCCTAGTATATCAATTATACATTTTTTTTTACTTTTTTAATGGTTGCTCTAAAGTGTGCAATGTACATTTACAATTAATCCAAGTCTACTATCAAATACCACTATATCATTTCATAAGTAGTGCAAGGGCTTTATAGTAGTTAAATAATTCCTCCTATCTCTTATATCACTCATTCATTCATTTCACTTATACATCCATTCATTTCACTTTTACATAAGCGTACATGTATAGATAATCACACATAGACAAATACAGTGTTGCTATTATTATTTTGAACAAACTGCTGTTAGATCAATTAAGAATAATAAAATAACAGTGTTTATTTTACTCAGATGTTTTCTTCTTCAATGCTCTTCCTTCCTTTATGTAGATTGATTTTATCACTTATATCATTTTCCTTCTCTCTAAAGAACCTCTTTTTCGTTTTGCATTATTTTTTATTTTATTTTTAATTGTAGTAAAATACACATAACATAAAATCTGCCATCTTAAGCATTTTTAAGTGTCCAGTTCAATAGTATTAACTATATTCACGTTGCTGTGCAGCCAATTTCCAGAACTTTTTTTTTATTGCGGTACCATTGGTTTATAATGTTATATAAATTTCAGGTGTACATCATTATATTTTAATTCCTGTGTAGATTACACCATGTTCTCCACCCAAAGACTAATTACAACCCATCACCACACACGTGTGACTAATCACCCCTTTCACCCTCCTCCCTCCCCACTTTCCCTGTGGTAACCACCAATCCAATCTCTGTTTCCATGTGTTTGTTTGTTATTGTTTTTATCTTGTACTTATGTGGGAGATCATACGGTATTTTACTTTCTCCCTCTGACTTATTTCATTTAGCATAATACCCTCAAGTTCTATCCATGTCATCACAAATGGCCGGATTTCATCATTTCTTATGGCGGAGTAGTATTCCATTGTGTATATATAACACATCTTCTTTATCCATTCATCCTTTGATGGGCACCTAGATTGCTTCCAAGTCTTGGCTGTTGTGAATAATGCTGTGATGAACATAGGGGGTGCATGTATCTTTATGCATTCCTGTTTTCATGTTCTTTGGATAAGTACCCAGCAGTGGAATAGCTGGATCATATGGTAGTTTGATTCTTAATTTTTTGAGGAATCTCCATGCTGTTTTCCATAGTGCCTGCACTAGTTTGCACTCCCACCAGCAGTGTATGAGAGTTCCCTTCTGTCCACATCCTCTCCAACAACACTTGTTTCCTGTCTTGTTAATTACAGTCATTCTGACGGGCATGAGGTGATATTTCATTGTAGTTTTGATTTGCATTTCCCTGATAATTAGCGATGTTGAACATCTTTTCATGCGTTGTTGCCCATCTGTATATCCTCCTTGGAGAAATGTCTGTTCAGATCCTTTTCACATTTTTCAGTTGGGTTATTAGTTTTGTTGTTGTTGAGATGTATGAGTTCTTTGTATGTTTTGGATGTTAACCCCTGAGTAGATATATGGTTTACAAATATCGTCTCCCAATTGTTAGGTTGTCTTTTTGTTTTGTAGATGATTTTCTTTGCTGTGTAGAAGCTTTTTAGTTTGATGTAGTCCCATCTTTTTTTTAAAGAATCTCTTTTAACATTTCACCTAAGCTAGGTCTATAGGCAACAAATTACTTCAATTTTTGTTTATCTGAGGAAGTATTTATTTCCCCTTTACCTTTGAAGAATAATTTCACAGGGTAGATAATTCTCAGTTGGTAGGTTTTTTCTCTCAACACTAAATATTTCACTACACTCTCTTCTTGCTTGTGTGGTTTCTGAGGAAAAGTCAGATGTAATTCTTACCTTTGCTCTTCTATAGGTAAGGTATTTTTTTCCTCTGGCTTCTTTCAGAATATTTTGCTTTATTTTGCTTTTCCGCAATTTAATATCAAATGCCTAGGTGTAGTTTTATTTGCATTTACTCTGCTTCTTGTTCTCCGAACTTCCTGAATCCGTGGGTTGGTGTCTGACATTAATTTGGGGAAATTCTCAGTCATTATTGTTTTAAATATTTCTTCTGTTCCTTTCTCTTTCTTCTCCTTCTGGTATTCTCCTTACACATATGTTACAACTTCTGCAATTGTCTCACAGTTTTTCAATATTCTGGGGGTTTTTCTTCAGTCTTTATTCTATGTGCTTTTCCTTTTTAAAAGTTTCTATTGAGATATCCTCAGGCTCAGAGAATCTTTCCTCAGCTGTGTGTAGTCTATTAATAAGCCCAACAAAGGCATTCTTCTTTTCTGTTACAGCGTTTTTGATCTCTAGCATTTCTTTGTGTTTTTGTCTTAGAATTTCCCTCTCTCTGCTTACATTTTCCATCTGTTCTTGCATGCCGTCTACTTTATCCATTAGAGCCCTTAGTATATTAGTCATAAATATTTTAAATTCATGGCCTGGTATTTCCAACATCCCTGCCATATCTGAGTCTGGTTCTGATGTTTGCACTTTCTCTTCCTACTGTGTTTTTTGCCTTTTAGTATATCTTGTAATTTTTTCTTGATAGGTGGGCATGATGTACTGGGTAAAAAGAACTGCTATAAATAAGTCATTAGTAATGTGGTGATAGGTATGGGGGGAGGGGAAGTGTTTTATACTCCTATGATTAGATCTCAGTCTTTTAGTGAACCTGTGCCTCTGTCCTGTAAAGCTCACCTGTGCTTCTCAGTTCCTCCCCTTCCCATCCCCCTTAGGTGGAAAAGGATGGCTAGAGTTGGGTAGAGTTGGATATTTTTCTTCTCCCACCTGGGAGGCTAGAGGGGGCTGGAGTAGGATATTTCTGTTCTCCCAGGTCAGTTAGGCTCTGATGAAATGCCATCAAGTTAGGTTCTCCTTAACTAGTTTCTCCTGAGGGCAAAACTTATTAAGAAGAACAGAATTCTCTGTCGTATTTCAGAATGGTTCCTTTCCTCCTCTCCCTGCCAGAAGCACAAGGGAATTTTTCTCCCACATTCACTCTGAGAACCTGGTAATTATACAGGAGGTAGAACTCGCCAAACGTAGGTGCCTCTCCCTACCCCCATGACTGGGTCTCCCTGGTGTTTTTAACTCTCAGAGTTGTGCACTCTGAGCCTCCAAAAATTCATCAATTACAATTCAATTGCCCCGCCACTGGTTCCTGAGGAGGTTTCCCAGTTGGTTTCTGCTCTAGTAAGTTGTGATTCTCCAAATTCGCCTGTCAGCCTCCCCAGTTTTGAGGGCAGCAGTTTGCCCTGTAACATCACTTCTTTTATGGCTCTAAGAAGAGTGGTTAATTTTTCAGTTTGTTCAGCTTTTTACTTGTTGTTAGGACAGAGTGGCAACTTGCAAGCTTCTTACATACTGGACCAGAAACTTCAAGTCTCAGGCTTTCACTTTTTGATAATTTTTATCATTTTCTATGTTCTAGATTTTTTCAGAGTTCACCTTCTCTAGCCTTACAGCAGAATACAGGGTCAGGAGCAAGGAGGAGTCAAGTTAGAGAAGTAAGGACAGGACCAGCCCTGGTGGTTTAGCGGTTAAATTTGGTGCACTCCACTTTGGCCAGGGTTCAGTTCCCAGGTTCAGACCTATACCATTCGTCTGTTGGTGGCCATGCTGTGGTGGCAGCTCACATACCAAAAGAGGGAGATTGGCAGCGGATGTTAGCTCAGGGCAAATCTTCCTCATGAAAAAACAAAAACTAACAGAAAGAAGTACGGACAATTCTCTGCCCCTTTCTCTCTCCTTTCCTCCCTCTCTCTTTTCCCTCTCCCCTTCTCTTCTCCTTCCTCCTCTCTCTTCCCTTCCCTCCCTCTTTTTCCCCCTCTGAGTCTTTCTTTCCCTCCTCTTTCCATTATCTCATTTATACACACACACACAGGTTAAAATATCCTATGTCTTTGTCCTTAGGCAAACCATGATCAAGTTTTTTAAAATAAGAAAAAGCATTTGTAAGCCTGGCACTGATATGCCAGGCACTGGGTTCTCCCACACTCTATCCCAATATTCAATTTATTTCATGTACTCAGAATCCTTTGTTTTATACAATTAGTTTCTGAGCTATTTCCCCTCAAACAAGTATCCCTTTAAACCTTGAATATAGAAATAGTGTAAGAAAAGGTTTTTCCTCTATTTTTCTTTTAAAAAATGTTTTCTTTAATATAACTTGGTAACATCAGTTATTAAATTATTAAGTTAGTATTTTAATCTTGTGTCTTAAAGTATAAATTGGGATCAGATTAGATCTACAATTTCAGGGCCATTACATTAATTTTTATTATCAGATTCCAGGCTTATAGATGGGAGGAGAGATAGATGTGAAATATTGTCTCATTTTTTATTTTTAAAAATAATGGATAACTGGTAATTAAGGCAGATAAGGTAAAAAAAAATCAGCTTTTACTTGATTAGTTTTATTTTTAAAATTATCATAAGATTTCATGCTGTGAATCATTCAAACATTATAGAAGTGTATTAAATAAAAGTGAAAGTTTCATGCCTCATATGCCCCACCCCCACTACTCAATGGTAACCACTATTAACAGTTTAATTCCTACACTTGCAGACCATTTTGGTTTTTCACATACATATGTTTGTATATAAATGAACCAGATCGTACTGTACATAATATTTTTCAACTTGCTTTTATCCATCCAACACTGTAGAAAAATTCTCATACAACATACAAATCTGCCTCATTCATTTTAATGTCTACCTAGTGGTTCATCTTATGGCTGTGCCATAATTTATTTAACCATTCTCTGGTTGATAAACATTTAGTCTGTTTTCAATTTTTCATCATTACAAATAATGCTGCAATAAACATCCTTGTGCATAAATTATGATGACGTTTATTTTTACCACTCACACTAAAAAGTCTGACAAACCCACAATCTAGGACTAGATAAACACTTCGCTGTCATTTCCAAGGTTAAGCTGCTGAGTTCACGGTTGGGCAAGGTCCTAACTGGGGAACAAAACACCCAGCATGGACCCTAATACAGTGGGCTACAGATAGGTAGATTCAAGGCCCTGAGATCAGTGGCTCTTAATATATTCTCAACAAGGAGAGAGCCTATTTAGATACAGGCTAGGATCCACAGTCCATGTTTATAAAGGGAGGGGATAAATGGGAGGAGAAAAATGAGTATGTCAAAGGGTAGTGCCTGAAATATCAGACACACCAAAGGGCATCTGAGGCAAGATTCAGGGGGAAAAAAAACCTCTGACATTTCCCAAGCACTTACAGGAAACAAAGGTCAAAGCTCAAATAAATAACTTTACTGGCTCCCTAGAGGTTACACACCCTCTAAATTACTAGAGCCATCTCTCGTCATGAGTGTTAAACTACTGCAATAGAGTCTATTAGCAAGTGTCATATGCGGGAAAGTAGCCAATGTGCAATGTCGCATGTAAGTAACACCTTGATCACTGGCAGAATACTCAGTCTCCCAGCACTACTGCATTTCTATCATATTTTGGAAACCTCCCCACAAACTTGATTTCTCCTCCCTTGGATACCATATCTCTTTTTTTTTAACGTGGTACTTCAGCTACAATGTTTGAGCAATAACAATGTGCCCAGCACGATGCTAAGTACCTTTTGGGCATTACCTCTGTAACCTTCACAACAGTACTATGAAATCAATGCTATTACTACTCCCATTATGCAGACTCAGAGAGATCAGAGTGTTAATAAGTTGCAGAACCGAGAACTCAAACCCAGGCAGCCACGCTCTAAAGCCCATGTGTCTAATCACTACAGGATATCGTCTATTTTATTCTGAATGTTTAAGGAAGAAATCTGCAGACCAGAGTGATAGAACCCTGTTAATACGCAGTAATGAAAGTAGAACTACTCATCTTCCATTAGCTTCTATTTTAGTTTCCAGGGAACATAATTCTCAGGTTGTCAGAAGGAGACTATTGGTGAAGAAGCCCTAAAGCCCAAAGTTAAGGTAGAAGAATTCACCCTTCAAAATGTGTTTGAGAGCTTTCCAGAGGTTCGAAAAGAATACCAAATAAGACTCTTGAACCAAATTTGAAACCTTTGAGAAATCATGGAGAATGAAATAAATACACGACAGTAGGAAACAGATAAATATAGATTTGGTGTTCAAAGAGGAGAAGGTGGATTTTGAAAATTTATGTCTAGGTGTATTTAGCAAATAGCAAAATTTCAAGATGGATTATTAAAAATTTCTCATTTGAAAACAAAACAAAAATCTCTAGAAAGAACTACAGATTTCAAGGAGAGAAAATCTGTCTCTTCTTTTTTTCTTTCATTTTTTTTATTCAACCAATCTATCTGGACATTGATAAAGTGTCTGACTACCATTTTGCAGAAAAGTATTTAGCAGAAGTTTTTATGATAGAGGTATGCAAGTCAGAAAAATACAAGGTTAATGACATGCAGTTTGGTGAAGAATTAATAATTTCAACCATCAAAACTAAGACTGTTGGTTAATTGTCCAAATTGGGCAATTGTCCAAATTGTCTAAAATAAGAGACTCTAATAGCAAATTGTAGCACATACAGTGGGCAGCAGAATCAGACTTTAAATGGTTTATCACAGGATGTCCAGGCCTAAATCTAGAATGATAAAATTTAATGTGGATAAATCAAAGTAAAATATCTGAGATGGTTTATTTTCCCAAGTAACTTTGGATAATACTTCCTATGTGAAAAATGGGACAAGCAAAATAAGGTTCTACCATGAAGTTTAATTAAATAGCCAACACTACATTGGGCATGTATAAAGCCTTAAGTGGTTAGAATACATAAAAATATCAAACAGTTGGGCTATCTCAAGCTGCATGACTCAGTCACCTTACCGCATCCATTGTTGTTTCACTTCTTTGCCAGGTTGGGAATAGTTTTCTTAGCTCGTGCCTGCTTCTTTCTTTATTAATCTTACTTTGCTGAAAATCTGCTGTAAATGACTTCTTCCCCCACACAAAATCTCTAGCTATAATATTTAGGGCAGATCATGTGTATTGCTAGCCATTTACCCCCTTTTCATGCTGCCAGGGCCACAGTTTGTTCTGGGGTCTACCCTTCCCCATTCAATCAGATACACTCCGAAGGTCACAGTCCATCATAGGGTCTTATCTTCCTTGTCTATAATTGGTTTGGGGAAAGGGCGTGCAATCCAGTTTTGGCCAATAAGACATGTATACAAATTGATCGATTCATTGCACAGATATTTACTGAGCTCCTAGTGCATGGCAGACACTAGGTGCTGGGGAAACAACAATGGACAAAACAGAAGTGTCACTGCCCACATGGGCCCCACATTCTAATTAGAGAAGAAATAAAATTAATATAAAACATGAAGAATGTTAAAGGACTTTGGAGAAAATATTTTTCATTTTAAATATTTTTTTAAATGACAAAAAAAAATTGTCCTTTATCTTTCTCTGACATTGATGAATAGGATTTGATGTTCAGTTTCAGCAACACAGAGAGGAGCTAGCCAACCTGGCTAGAATATCAGGGCAGAAAGATGGAAAGAACCATCACTGAGCTGCTAAACTAATCAACCCGGCTACTATTATGCTTAAGTAACTCGTATTTGAGCTTTCTATTACATTCTGTGGAGCGTGTTCTAAGTGATATGCTTTGATATACATGTTTGGTAGAAAGGGTTCCAGAGCACTCTACCTGAAGTCTGCCCATTTTTTACAGGCAGCGTTTCCTAGGAAATCCATCACTGCCTTGGCATTAGATGACATTAAACAAAAAAGTGAATAAATGCTCTATTTTCCTTGTGTATTGGCCACAGAGGAAGAAAAAAATATATAGAATGAAGGCAGACAACCAGCCCACTAAGATAAGAATATACATCCTTTATAAATATGCTTCAGTACAGGTCTAGATTGCTGTTGTCTGGCACTGAAAGAGTAGGTATTTATCATCACAGAAAGATGAAGCTTATTTGAGGATTTCCTTATCTGTGTTCTTGTTGTAACAATGACCCATCCCTAATCATACTCTATCTATCTATTTATCGTCTATCTATCTATATCTATCTATCTATCTATGATATGTATACTTAATCTTTAGAAGATGATTTGGAAATTCTAACTTGAGGTCTTAATTAAAATATATTTAATAATGAGAATATTAGATAAGAGAAAACATTCATCTTTATGCAGATATTGAGATAGACAACATAGCTAATAGGTATTCCCAAAAACTTGGTGAGAAGAAACTATGTTATTTTCCCAAATGTGGAGAAGATGAGGCTAAGAGCAGGCATGTGCTTCCTGTGGTTACAGACAGCAAAACTCCCTCACGAGGCAGAAAAAGGTAGCTTAATAGATACAATTCTGCCATGTACATTCATAGTTTCTTTTCACACAAACACATAGCCCTTATCTTTCAAAAACTTATGTTCCTATTGAGACAAGAGAAAAATTCTCTCTCTATCTCTCTTTCTCTTTTTCTTTCCCCTCCCTCCTTTCATTTTCTCTCTCCTTCCATTCTTTTTCAGCAAACTTGAGCGCCTTCTATGAAACAGGCATTGTTTGCGGTCTATGAATATGAAGATAAGACAGTTTTTGCCCTTAAAAAGCTTACTATACTCTAAGAAAATGAAAAGATATATTTAAAGTTCTCATGTATTTGCCTGGTGAATGTTATCTGGTAAACAGTGAATGCCACTAAAATCCAAAATGGGGAGAGAGAGAGCTATGTGCAGAATTCACATGGAGATACTGAGAGAAAAAAGTGGTTTTTGAATTAGATTTAATAAGGTAATGAGAATGTGTAAAAGAAAAAGAGGGACAATGAAGGTGGGGGGAAAAGTACCCATGTACAGTTACCTACAGGGTATTCTGGGGGCAGCGAAGAGCTTGCTTTGTCGAAGGTATGTGTTTCCTATAGAAGGGTCATGCGAGTTAAGTTCAGAAGTGTAGACCGGGATCATGCAGTAGAAGTCTTTGAAGGGCAGGCTAATACTTGGTCTTAAGCTATGGGCAATGAGAGCTTATTTAAGCGAGGTAAGAAATACAGAACAGAGTTTAAGAAGAATTGTCTGTCATTGATGTAGGCAATGGAAAACAAAAGTTGTTTCACACACTGGACTGCGGTGTTAGAGTTGAAATAAGGTTTCTAAAGAAGAGTAAACAATTGTGGGCCAGACTACTAGTGATATTGTGATCTATAATAAGAAACATATGTTTGGTCTTCATTCCAGTCAGTTCCTGGTTTCCTGGAACAGAGCTCCTAAAACTCTTGGAATTAGCCAAACCTAAAACAAGAGAGTTAGAATCTTCAGTCCCACCTCCACCCTCCCACCTCTGGAAAACAGAAGGGCTGGAGTTTGAGTTCAATCACCAATGGCCAATGACTTAATCAATCGTGCCTATATAATGAAGTCTCCATAAAAACCCAAAAGGATGGGATTCGGAGGTCCTAAGACAGTGATGCACCTCGAGAGAGCATGGAATCTCCACTGTCGCCTTTCCCCATACCTTGCCCTATGCATCTCTTCCATCTGGCTGTTCCTGAGTTTTATCCTTTTATAATAAACCAGTAATCCAGGATGTAAAATGTTTCTCTGAGTTCATAAGCAGCTCTAGTAAATTAATCAAACCCGAGGAGGCATGGTCCTTGGAACAGCCAATCTTTAGCCAGTGGGTCAGAAGCACAAGTGGCAACCTGGACTTGGGACTGCCATTTGAAGTGTGCATGTGTGGAGGTGTCAGTCTTGTGAGCCCTTAACCGTGGGATCTGATACTATATCCAGATAGATAGTATCAGAACCGAGTTAACTGATTGCTGGTGTTGGAAAACTCATACATTGGAAAACAGGAAGGATAAGGTGAATATTTATACAGTTTACTGAATCTGAGACCCCCATAATAATGAAGAATAGCAATATGAATATTTTTAATTGCTAAAATATGATTATAGCATAGATGAGAGTAGGAAATAATTTAAGCAACAGAATCACCAAACCCATCATTACTTAAAAAAAAGGGAAGTTTTGAATTTCAAAACGATCACCAAAATGTTACTTTAAAAATGTACACTCTATTTAACTCATTCATCATGTTCAATTGTTTCAAAATGTGATATTAAACGCTAATTTTGATAATAAACATCCTATTAATGAATTGAGCAGTCTCCTAGAAAACCTTTTATTAATCCAATCACACTCTATAACCATTAGAAAATCTTGAGAATGCTAATAAGAGAAGGAAAGTTTTAATGAGATGAAACATCCTAATAGAAAGCTACCCAGATAGTGTGCTACTCAAGAGTCGCAGTGGAGAAATGCTAAATATTATCAAAGGTCTCCCGGAAGCCAAAACCCTCGGGCATAACACACTCCTCCAAGAATTATGTTCTAAATTAACTAGTGTTCTCTTAGATCGTTTATTAGAACTCTATAACCAGATCTCGAAATTAAAAACCAACCATATTACACACTTTGTCAATATTCTCTTCATTATATTAAGAAGGAAGACTGCTACAGTTTAAATTTCTCATTGGCTCTCTGCCTCCAAAAACACCGGTTTGGAAGGTATGACTCAGCTTCTCACCTGGCAGGTAGAATACAAAATGTTCCCTTTTCACTTGGGAAGACAAGCCTGGACTCATGCCAGGAAGAGTCTGTCCGGCTAATGTATGAACATTCATTGATAACATTTTAAACACAGGCCTTTGTACTGAGATGGCTGATTTTTTTTGCAAAAAATATTTAGCGAAAATGAGTACTTAAATGGGTTTAGCTTACTTAAATGACTTCCTTCAACTTGAAAACTGATGTGAAAGTTTTCTCAATTGCTAATGATTGCATCCCAAAGGAAAGCTAAGGACAAAATGCAATGACACACTGAATTTTCCAAAGGTGAAAGAGTATACCTACAATAGAAGTAAGAAAATTGAAAAGAACTCACAAAGGAATATGTTAATATTCTGCTCAGTTCTCCCCCCAAAGTGTATAATTATTACACCCACGTAAATTAAAAGAATGATGATGCTCTTGTTTTTACACCCTGTCACGTTTCCCCTCTAATGTGCTTACCCCTGGGTCAAGCAGAGCGCTGTTCGGCTAGAATTAACAATTAATGCAGTTGTGATATAATGCAAGTTCAAGCCTACAAAATAATCTACTGTAAAGGAGGGAGTGGGAGGGCAGTTGACAGCCCTCTCCTGAGCTGGCCACTTCACTCATCACCAATTGTGAATATGCACAAGAATATGTTGTGCACTGTCCCTGCTGGTGGAGTTTCTTCTCCATTTCCTGTTTCCTCCAACACAAACGGTTTATATGAGCCCATCATCCAATTCTGGACTATGATTACAGGCTCATTCATCAGTGTTAGCACCTCATGTGTCAGTTTTAGACACCACCTGAAACTGAATATGCCAATTCAAGGATAGATGTGGCACATATTATAGGACAAAGGGAGGCTACAATTTTACATAGAGACCACACAAAATATTTTGTTTTCAATAACCCTTGCTTTTTTTAAAAAAAAAGAGTGATTAGGTCATCATCTTGCTGTTTGTTTTTTTTTTTTTTAATTAAATTTTACAACTACCTGTTGACCTTAAGGGAATTTTTAGGTACTGAGAAATTAAGGGCAAGTTTCAAAAAGGAATATTTTCAGATAGAAGTTAAGAATATGGAAGTCATTTGCTCATTAATAGGAAGATGAAATTTAATTCCACTTTTTCTTGACTTGTTTTAACGTCATGAGAGATTGCCCATAAACTCAGACAAGTGCAGGTCTCAGAGACCTACCCAAAAGACTATTCAGCAATATCCACAATGTTCCAGGAAAGAAACTAGGAACAACTGAAGGTCCAACCTAAGATACTTGTGTGTTGTGTTCAATGAAGGGTATTGTAGTACTCTGCATTAGGAACATGAGATGGCTGGAGAGTAAGAGAATAAGGCGCACAGCGTACTTGTGAAGCTAAGAAGAAAAGAAAGAGAAAACAAAATTTTCCAGAGAGGGGAAAATTATCTGCATCTAATAAATAAAAATGTGTAGAAATTTTTTAAAAATCAACATTTGATACATATTTAATCAATCATTTATTTGAGTCCCATCAGAAAAAAAAAGATGCATCTCAATAATACCTATTCTAACAAACCAGTTCAGCTTTTTATACCCTCTTGCAGGCATTATAATTATTCCCTGTACATACTGCCTTTAGCAATTCAAGAAAAAGTCTTTAATATACTCATTTTAAAAGATTTACATTATTGCTCCTGCTAGGATACTGTCATTTTCACACATCCATCACTAAATGAACACCACGCTCCCAGTTCCTTTTTCATTTTCAAAGAAAGACCGGACTGGGTTTTATTAGCATTTTAAATCTATTTTTCTAAAGAGAAAAAGATACCAAAAATCAATGAAAGTTTTCCCTATGATATTAAAAATCACTAGGTGATCTTAAATTTCTTGCCTTTATATGCTTCTTTCATGTCAGGAACTTGAGACATATTTTGAGTTGGCTTTTACCCAAAAAGAGCTCGAACTGGCTCAAACTTGAACAGGCAAACTGTGGTTCCTTTAAAAAAGAGAACTTTTTGTAATACTTTTACCTGACAATTCAAACAAAAGTAGTACTAATTCAAAGACAAAAAATAAGCAAAAGTAGTATGTTGCTTCTTAACTTTACACATAAAAAAGGGCTGATACTGAAAACTTTATTCAGAATCGTGCAAACAGCCAAGGTGAATAAATTAAATTGGAAGGTAGTCTGGATTAAATAGTCAATTAGAAAAATGGTGACAAGAAATGTGAAACTAGAAGATCATTCTATATGGCAGATTAGTTGGTTTCATCCAGTTTGCCACAGACAACTCAGTGTCAGTCAGCTGTCAGACAAATGGGTAGTCCATGACGCCAGGAACCTCCAAGTAAGAATGATGATGGTTTAATAAATCCTTCATTGTCATAGGAGAAACCCAGAGCACACATCTTACTGTTCATTAGCTTCAAGCCTTCATGAAGGTTTCTTCTCAATATCACCTACACAAGATTCAAGAACACTGGTCCAATTATCTTTTTGATCCAACACCCTATTATTCATGGAAATCACTCCTAGTAATAAATACATGCTTTGTTAGACTTGATATGATAATTTAAATGCGAATTCCCTTTATTTATATATGTCACATATACAAAGAAGTTTTCTAATAGTTAACAGATATGCTCATACAAGCCCCACAGTTCATTGGTTCTAAAATTACCATAGCTTAGGTTGAGTGTGGTTTAATGTATTAAGATCGCTTTTATTTTTGTTGTTCTCAATATTCCCCTTTGGAGCAAGCTAAGAAACATGTGCCTTTTTCAATCCTATAGTTATAAATAAAAGGCTTTGTTACCAAGCATTAAATATATTCCTATCCAAATAAAAACAAAACCAGTTTTTGAAAATCTGTTTAAAAACAGATCTCCTGGGCCAGCCCCAGTGGTCTAGTGGTTGGGTTTTGGCATGCTCTGCTTCAGTGGCCCAGGTTCACTTTCTGGGTGTGGACCTATATTGCTGGTCAGTGGCCATGCTGTAGCGGTGCCCACATACAAAGTAGAGGAAGATTTGCAACAGATATTAGCTCAGGGCGAATCTTCCTCAGCATAAAAAAAAAAAATCTCCCAAAAGAAAAATCACCTATCTAAAATATGTTACAAAATCATAGTATTTGAATGTTTTTGTTAAGATTGAAATTCCTGCTTAGAGCATATCGTATCTAAGATTCAATAAGAGACAATATCAAATAATGAAAACAGGCACTGGATTCATTCAAACCTGCATCTGAGTCCTCTCTTTGTCGCTTACTAATACCGTGACTTTGAGAGATTTAATTCTTCATTTTTCTCACGTGAAAATGAAGATAATCTTGTGGGGGATCAGAATTGGCCACCCCAAAATGTGTCTGTTTGGCTTGATTATTTTTAAGAGCAAAAGACTCTGAAAGAAACTTTGACCTTCCCCCACAACTGCCTAAAAGAGTTTAAAACAGGAGGGCCTGTTCTAGGAAGGAGCTAATACCATAAGATAACTGTAATGCACTGTAAAACGTGTCTCTCAGGTCACATTGTCTATAGTTGGCCCATTTGCATTTCCATCTCCATGTAAATTGCCTTCCTCTCCCTTGAAGTTCCAAACCACTATCCCCAACACCCTCCTTTGTCTTTAGGTAAAATTGGTAATAAAGGTGGCAACCTCAGCTACTCTGGTGAGTTGCTCAGTTTTCCTGGGTTTCTCCCATGTATACATGTTACAAAGCTTTGTTTGATTTTCTCCTGTTATTCTGTCTCAAGTCAATTAAATTCTTAGGCCAACCAGAAGGACCTAGAGAGGGTAAAGGAAATGTTTTTCCTCCCCTACAATCTCTATCTTGACTGGGTCTTATGAAGACTACTATAATACCAATTAGAGGGCTTGGTTATAGGCTGCGCAGCAAAGCAATTAAGAGCATAAAATCTAGAGCCATACTGTCCAGGTTCAAATCCCAGCCCTGCCATTTTTAAGTTGTAACCTTGGGCAAGTTACTTGAATTCTTTTTGCTTCAGCTTTCCCATTGTAAAATGGGAATAAAGATAGTAACTACCTTGTAAGTTTGTTATGAAGATTGTTGAATAATGCATGTTGATTGTTAAATAACACACTTGGGACAATGCCCAGCACAGAATATATAGTATACAAGTATTAGCCACTACTTTAAAACAGTCTAATAAATAACGGCTATTATTGTGATGAGGAGGAGGCCCAGAAGAGGTAAAATGTCAGAGGAGAAAGAGATCAAATGGCTCCCTTCCAAGAGCACTACAATGATCCAAAAACAACTGTGCCACTGTGACAATGTTTAAAACAGCTCTCTCTATCAGCAATTTCCAGTCTCCAGAATCTGAGGAATATTTTCAAATTGATCATAATTCTGACACATGCTTTGAAATTGCCCCTTTTAGATAAGCAATGCTGTAATATGAAATTTTGAAGCTTCTTGATTACTTATTAAACCATGCTTTGACCTTTTATTGACCTTTTTTTCACTTTTCTTGTACACATTTTTCTCCCCAACTAGATAACCAGTTTCTTTGACGGCAAGAATTTTGTGTTATTTACCTTTACAGGATACTTTATCCCAAGCCAGGAAGACTGTTGCTAAACATGTATGTTATTAAACTTATATATGTCATTAAGCCTAAACAATTAATGAGTCCCATAGCTAATATTTTAGATTGCTTTATGCAACGCATACTTTTATCACTACTATCCACATTTAATAAGTCAATGCTTTATCTAGTGCTTTAATTCAAATTTAACTCAAATTTAACTCAAGTTATAAATCAACCTAAATGAGATTTTAGTGACCTGCGTTTAAACCTTACCTGACTTTACACGAGTAAAAGTTAAAAGGCATCCTGACTATTCCAAAATTATAAAAGCTATATTCTTCTTGTCCCACATTAATCCACATGAAGTTTCAGGAACTTTCAGGTAATTGTGTAAATAAGATATTCATGAATATTATAATATAGTTGTTACAGGAAGAATGAGAAAATAGAAGTAAGGAAGCTAAATGGACATTTCTTTAGCTCAGAAAATTTTTCTTCCAGTATATCTTTGATAAGTGTTTCATCTCATTTGTTTTGTTCTCTCCCTCAGGGATTATTCATTAGCTGAAGGTTGGCTTTCTTATTTATTATTTTTATCTCATCATCTTCATTTTTTTTTGCATAAAAATGTGCATTGGGGGAACTTCTCACAATTTTCTCTGCATCATTGATTTGATTTTTCTCAGCATCAATTCTGTGTTTACTTGACTCCAGTGTGGATTTTAGTTCAGGTCTTACATTCTAATGACCTCTCTAACGTATTATCTCTCTGCAAATATTGCCGTGTACTGAAGTAAATACTACTTTTGTTCTTTAGAGTTGAAATACTTGTATTTTTATATGAAGAAAAATTTTGTTTTACAGAAGTTTTGAAATGTGACAGATATATACTTCTCATTCATTTACCAAACAAATTTGAGCCCCTGCTCTGTGACAGACAATGGAAATTAAAAGACAAGTAAGACATGTCCCTTACTTTGAAGAGCTTAGAGCAAAAATGATAATAAAGGTAACAAAAATAAATATTTAAAGTGCGTGTCTATATACTGGGCACTGCACCAAACATATTTGATGTATTATCTAATCCAATTCTCATGACAATATGAGAGAGGTACTGATATACTGATTTTAGAGTTTAAAGAACTAAAATTAAAAAAGGTCAAGGATACTTAAACCCATGACTCCGAAATCCATGTCTTCATCTTTTTATTCTCCACTTCTGCATTGTTTTCTCCAACTTCTCATAGTTTCCTTTCATTAAATTAAAACCAACAGACTACATAAACACGATCATATTTATATAAAATGATTCAGTGAGATTGGTAATATCTACCAGTTGCCAACCAATTTCATTTACTATAAGTTGAATTTGATAAGTGAGAAATAAAAAGTCAAAATTAGATCAATCAAATATATACAGATGGGGCCAGACTGGTGGTGCAGCAGTTAAATTCACACATTCCACTTCGGCGGACCATGGTTCGCCAGTTCAGATGCTGGGTTCGGACCTACACACTGCTTGTCAAGCCATGCTGTGGCAGGCATCCCATATGTAAAGGGGAGGAAGATGAGCATGGATGTTAGCTTAGGGCCAGTCTTCCTCAGCAAAAAAGAGGAGGATTGACCACAGATGTTAGCTCAGGGCTAATCTTCCTCAAAACAACAACAACAAAAGTATATATTTATATATATATATGTATACAGATATATCATGAGATAGAAGTGAATAGTTTAGGAGATAAGCAGTGAAAATTAAAATAATACAAATATTCAGTCTTGGCTTCTCCCCTGATCAAGCCAGCTTTCCTGAAAACCTCCCTACATTTCCTTCTATTTCGATTTATTCAGTTCCAGCAGTACTTGCAACTTCTACAGAAGAGAGGTCTACAGCAGCCAGGGATTCCATTTTCTACTGCAATCAATGTTTGCCTTGACCAAGGGAACAAAACCAACTTTTAAAATCATTCCCTTGGAACAGGGATGTAGAACCTTTTTTTAAATAAAGAGCCAGATAGTAAATATCTTAGGGTTTGTGGACCATATGGTCTCTGTCACAACTACTCAACTCTGCCATTGTAGTGCAAAAGTAGCCACAGACAGTATATCAGCAAATGAGCATGACTGTGTGCCAATAAAACTATTATTATGGGCACTGAAATTTGAAATTTTATGTAATTTTTATATGTCACAGAACATTCTTTTGATTTTTTCAATCATTTAAAAATGTAAAAACCATTCTTAATTCACAATTTCCTTTGCACTTATCACATTCACATTAAGTAATTGTTTTTGCTAATTATTTAAATAATGTATGTTCCCCCCATTAGACTGTAAGTTCCACGAGGACAGGGATCAGGGCTGTCATTTTTATTGCTTTCAGCAGTACCTGATAGGGTAGTGCCTGGAATTCAATATCTAATTGCTTAATGAATTAATCAATTAACCAAGATTCAGGCAGTTTAGGTCTTCTGATTGCTTGAATCTTGGTTCAAGCAGTTTAGGTCCAAGATTCAATCTTTAGGTCTGTCTTTGTGTTTTCCAGGCCAACTCATGAATTCTGTATTTTGACCCATTTGCCATTTTGCCTCAATTTGTTTTGGAGGAAAATAATTTATTTTTGCCTCATTTTTAAAAAACTATTTGTTACATTGTGTTAACCCAGATACATTAATTCTCTCTTTGTGTCTTTCATCCCCTTGGCACTTCTTCAAGTTCCCTCTTCATCAAATTCCCGATGTCTGGGTATGGAATGAAGGTGACCACAGCATCTACAGGAGGGAGAACAGTTGAGAGGCCAATCCATCAGCAATCTGATTACCAAATATAGCCATGAGAGCTTCAGATGTAAATGAAAGTGGGGGAAACCACGGCATAAAATGGAAACTATTGGTTATATATCTTTACTCTACAGTCCTCAAGAATTTGAGTGGAAATACTGTCCAAGCTTCACTATACTGAAAAAAGTAGTTGCAGGTATGATTACCAAAAAGCCAATGATTATATAGTTTAAAAACAAAGATGAGCACAATTCCCTACAACTCCGAAATGGACAAGATATTGCAGGGGAAAGAAAGTATATTTGATCATGGAATATATATGCCCCCAAAAAAGGCAAGTGAAGCATCAACAGAAGAAGTGCGTGTGAAGGGACTGAGAGGCGTTTATGAATATTACAAAATGGACAATACTGCCAAATTAAATGTAATATTCTGGAATACCCTTTCTGTCTCTATTAGCTCTAATTCTGTAACCCTTCAGAAGAAAATGGAACCGCAAGCGAAAACGCCAATTATACACTCTGAGCCTAAGGCATATTCAAGCCCTAGTGATGCAACTGGAATCGCTTTATAATTCAAAGGTAATCTGGTGATGTCAATCAGGACTTTCTTATCATCTTGCATTTTTTCTCCATCAAAGAAAGGAAAGAAAAATGCCAGAATGTGATACAGCTCTAACAAAGAAACATCTAACACAGAGGAAATGCTATTTCCCCTTGACGCACTGTCATTAACCAACAAAAGGCCAACTGGAGAGGCAGGTGTTTCCCGGCAAATAGGATAGATCAGCGAGGTCATTCTCAGAGATGTAACAGGAGGATGATTTTACCTAGAGGTATGTGTTTTTGTTTGGTTAGGTTTCTTTCTTTCTTTCTTTCTTTCTTTCTTTCATTCTTTCTTTTGTTCCCTTGAAGAGAACCTGAAAACGTGATATTCCTTCAAACCTTTCCTGGCCAGAATTCAATGAAAGTAAAAGATATCTTCATTCATTCTTGTTTCCCACAGTCTGTTGGAGACCCAGAAATGTGTGAGCAGAGGTTCAAACTTTTATGAAGAAGACACTCCATGAAGCATCAGACGGTATTTCAGAACATAGAAAGATAAGCCTGTCAGCTCAGTTTTTTTTTTTTTTTTGATGAATATGCTTCATCTTAAACCAGGCTGCAGTCATTCAAGGATAAGAGCAGACCGGTCTTCTTCAGTGGGCAGACTGCGTGATACCAGTGTTCCCAGCAGCAGGGAAATTAAGCTACAATTATGGTGTGCTGATGAGTATAAATTTGTTTGCATTAAATCATGCTTAATCAAGGTATCTGTTTCTGTTGTACTTTTTAAGTTTGAACTTGGTTTTTCTCGCCAACCTTTTGGTCCATGTCTCTCAGCTTGAAATTAAAGGCCAAAAGACCATTCTCCTTTGACTGGACACTGAGCATATGACACTGCATGTCCCCATCAGAGTATCTGGGCCTTCCCAGAACTTGCGTTCCAGCAGTCAAGAAGGTGTTGAATAACAGACACAATGCTGGTAAACAGCTTCATCCTTCCTGATAAACTGCTCCCTCCAAGGTTTACTTCCTCCAGCCAGGGCCCAGAAAAAACAAGCGGCAAGACATTTCTCCTTTTGAAACTGCGCCATTAATCAATCAAACAGGCTTAAAGAGAAGCAGAAAGTGCAACTTGGCTTTCAAACCAATCCAGGACCCATTCTTTTGGACATTTTTGGATGTTAAAATAGGAACTTTGCCATTGATCGCTTAGTTCTTTTCTCTGAATGTTATAGGATATTAAAAAATTGCAAAGTTTTATTAACTTTTTGATGTAAATTAGTTTTAACATCAAAAAAGCTTTCTTATTGGGGGCTGGCCCCGTGGCCGAGGGGTTAAGTTCGCGCACTCCGCTGCAGGCGGCCCAGTGTTTCGTTGGTTCGGGTTCTGGGCGCGGACATGGCACTGCTCATCGGACCATGCTGGGGCGGCATCCCACATGCCACAGCTAGAGGGACCCACAACGAAGAATATACAGCTATGTACCAGGGGGCTTTGGGGAGAAAAAAAAAAGGAAAAAAATAAAATCTTAAAAAAAAAATTATTTTGAACTTTGAAAAGAGAGCAAACATGTTTTCTATAACAACTTTACCACTTTCCAAGACATAAATTTAATATTATATAACTTTCAACGCCCAAAACAAATTGATCTCTCAGAGTATAACCATAATGATTGTAGTATATTCCCATAATTGCATGAAGATAAATCCAAATTCACATGGATTTCATCAATCTGGCGACAGCTGAGACATGGGTTGATGTTTACCTCTGCACTATAGCTTGAAAAAAGGGCTCGGTAAGCAAATTACTATGGCATGGACAAACCCAGAAGGAGAATGCGTATCTAAGTGAATCCATTTATATACAAATTATGTAATTGCAACCCATGAAGCTGGCTGTTTTGATATATTACTTCCAAATCATTTGTCTTTCCAGTGTAAAGCTTTCTGTAGACAGCACTTGATTAGCATACTATTAGTAATTTTGAGGACTTGAATAATTTAATCTTGGGGAGAAAAGGATTCAGATGATGTTTTTCCTTGGTGCTTGGAGCCAAGAAACTCAATGTAAATGCTTGGGAAGTACATTTACTGATGTTCACTGTCATCATCTGAAAAGAATAATACTTTTTTTTTTTTTTACAGTATCACTGTGAGGTTTAAATTGGATGAAAAATAAAGCATCCACCAGAGTGCCTGGAATGTGGTAGATTCCAAGTCAACACTTTTTTGAGTGTAAGTGTGAACTTTTAACAAAACCAGATTTTCTTTTTTCCAAATATTGTACTCAAGGAATTTTACTCTAGCAAATATAGAAAATTTCTCTTACGGTCTTCCTTTTGAGTTCCTTTAGCAATATTCCTTTAAGATATCTTTTTAAAAAAAAAAATTCTATAGCACTCTATTTTTTAATAGAGAGGGTTTTTTGTTATGAAGACTACTTCAAGAGTCTTAAGACCATGGGAGATTTGAAAGTACATACCCTAACTCCGTTACCTGTATGTTCACAATCCAGAGATATGAAGCTGAAGAGCATGCTGGCTTTGGGATTCCTGGGGAGGGAAGAAGAGCAATGAAAAGGTGAGAAAGAATGTATTCCAGATGTCCACAAAGCCCAGATACTACCCACCCCTGCCCTTCTAGAAATGTCTTCCTTTTAGTTGGGAATGAATGGCTTTTTCAATTTGAATTATTAAATGTGGAATTCTTGAAAGCTTTAGTTTAACTGCATTAAGAATATTCCTTTCATAGAGGTACTGCTAACATCTTAGTTAATATAAAGATAGTACTTTGGTCAGGGGTAAAGAATTTTAATTACTGTAATCAACATCTGTGGATTATAATTTCCAAACCATAGACTATCAGGGTTAAAAAAAATGAGAAAACATCTAGCACAACATTCTCATTTGTCAGAATGAGAAAATGGAGGCCTAGAAAACGTTACCACCTTGTCAGACATCTAACGGAAGTTTCAATTCTAGAATTTGTATCTATTGACTATTCTCAAAGTGTCATTTTAACAGCACCATGTTTCTTCTATGACTGTAGTTACTTGAAGACTTAGCTCTATCAAATAGCTTAAGAATAGCTATATGAAAAGCAGGGCTCTGTCCTTTGTCAAAATGATACCATTAATAATTAATCAGGATTCCGGTTTTATAAGTGATCACAGAGGTAAATGGAACCAAAAAGAAAAAGTAAAGAAACAGTAAATGCATAGAACCAGGAAGAAAAAGTCTTTGCATGGACATTTTATTAAGTTTTAAGATGAAAACTTAAATTTATAAAGAGAAAGTCACTCTTCCTGGTTACTCTGGGCATGTGGAAAGGGCGGTGTGAGGGTGGAGAGGTGTTTGGTGGAAAACATGAAACAATTCCCTTTCCAACCAACAAACACAACTGCTCAGACTCCTTTCATGTTTGCCTGTTTGGGAATATTTCAGCTACCTACTCTGAATCTTGGGATACACGGCCAATGTCCACATTACAAATTGAGAGTCAGAAATAAAATCTCTGGAGAAAAACAAAATATTTAAAAGAACCTGTAGAGGATGCAGCTGGTTGACCAGCATGCACACCAGACCCATAATCTCCCTCAATTTGTTTGTCAGAGTGTTGGAAAGGATTCTGTATTCAGAGAAGGCATCTAAGTCCTCTCGGCTTAAGCAAGGAAATAACGAAAAAGAGATGCTCTATTTCTGTTTTAATTTTAAAATATAGCTAGGACACAGCTCAAGAGCCCATTTTGGGAAGCCGTAATATATAACTCAAGGTTCTTAATATAGATTATTCTGTGTTGATGTTTGGTGCCTGTTAAATGCTATATTATTATTCATTTTACATTAAATGTCTCCTCATAGTTACTTCAATACTGACCAAGTCGTTGTGCCTAATCTTCAATTTTTTCCACAAACCTCCCTGAAAATTTTTTCCCAGAAGGCCAAACATCTCTATGAAGCTTCCTGGGAAGTGAATCCCTACCATTACTTTCCCTGCATGCGATCTGCTAGGAGTAAATTTCATACTGAGTTCTTTCTAAGCAGCTTGATAGTATTATGTGGGTGTGTGTGTGTGCACGCGCGTGTGTGTGCACATGTGCATGAAGGTGGGGCCTCTAAAGCACAGTTAACTGCTGCATAAAACGCTGAGAGACCTACTAGGTTTTCAAATATTTCCCTTTCTGAAACTGATTAACGCCTTTCACAGTCGTTATCCTTAATAAGCAAGGAGATTGACATAGTGAAGTGTTAAGGGCTCTAAAAACTGGGATCCAAAGCAGTTTTGCAAAAAATGTATTTCTAATAATTTAGCCAGACTCTCTGTATTCATAGATTTTTCTCCATTCCGTGAATGGGTGCACCTCCTTCATGCTCTGGCTCATGCCCGGGTCTAAGTTAGTAGATGTACCACTGTCACAAGCAAACACAGAAGCCACAGTCACTATGGCCTAAAGGAACAAAAACCCCAGCCCAATTTTACCCTGCACCTTCCCTTTTCACATCCCTCCTGAAAGTCAAAAAACCTAAATAATCTGAGATGAACTGAAGGGGCAGAAGGACTCTTCTGAAATCTAAGAGACAAACCTATCCGAGCAGACTAAATACTGAACAATGTGTTATTTTGGACAAAATAAAAACTTATCCCACTTTGGCAAAGGAAAGCAACTGGCATGAATGTTGAATGTGCTGAAATTCTTACATGAGTATTAAAATTCTCCTAGATAGGTCCTTAAAAATCTCTGACTTCTGAAATGAAAACTAAATTGTTAGACTATGCGTCCAATTCTCGATGCCTTCCCCTCCTTCGCCATCAGGACAGCAAGATTTTCTGCCCGTATTCAAGTCTGAAGATTGACATTTGCTAAAGGGCTGACCAGACCACTCTAAACCAACAGAAAGGGAACGAATACATCTCCATCAAGATCTGGTGCTGACCAGTTTACCTCAAACACTGAGCTTTCCTTGGATCGCTTCCTGCACAATAACAATCAGGCTTAAAATGTGCTTTGTACAAAACAGAAACCCTTGCCCAAAAGCTGGATTTGTAACCAAGAAATAAAACCTCTTCCTTCCAGAGAGCAAACCAGTCAGCTTAGTTCATGCCATTAATATCTTTCTTATGCAAGGAAAAGTATGAACTCATTAGTAGTGAATTATAACATTTACTTCCTGATTTCAATTCCAATTTCAACAGAGCTGCAATTACCAGGGGAATTGTCTAAAATAAGAGACAAAAGGGGGTTAAAAATCATCTATAAATATATTATAAGGAGGACAAAAAGAGAACAGAGGGAAAAAATAAACTAAAAGGAGACACAGGGAAACACGAAACATGGGCTAAAATATATAGAGAAATGCATAGAGGAAGATACAGTATTCTAGCTGCAGTTTCTAGGATGGCTGAAACATTCAGGGTTGATCATGGGCTCTCATACCTGCTACCTTTCTCTTAAACAGAAAAAGCTGCTCTCAGCCACAGTCAAATTCTTTGGAAAACCTAAATAAAAAGTCTAAAGAAGTCTTCTTTCATAGCTCGCTCTTTCATCCTTGGAAAGACACTGATTGTCTGACTCAGGTCCCCAAGAGAGGAGAGATTGATTCATCTCTGTATGTTCAGAACTTAGGAGAGCACCTGGCACACAGTAGGCTCTCAACACATGCTTGGGAGATGAACTCAAATAAGATTGAATGTAGACCAGCCTTCCACAGAACCTAAGGGCCCGACTCCTCATCAAGCCCTTAGGAGAGAGGCATGGCTGAGGAAAATCACGCACCATGTTAGTACCAACACTATTAGTGCTAGCTATTGCAACATCGGAAGTATTAAGGCTCAGTGGTCTGGTGCCAATGACAATACCAGTGCTTACCAAACACATTATAATAACAAACATAACTTTGCAGGTCTCACAGATTTCTTTGTGTCTGCAACTCTAAATATGCTCCTAACCCCCAAACTCCAGAAACCAAGTCAGCTGCTCCTCTGGAGATGAAAATAGCATTGGGTATCAAGGGTGTCCATTTGTGAGTGGGACAGGAGGGTGGATGAGAACCTGGATCTTAATGTACTCTTCATATATTTTTAACGGAGCCTGAGCCAGGGGTGCAATGGTGAGAGAATTGTTCTCCATAAAAGAAAGATAATGTTTACCTTAAACTACCCTCTTTTTTTACTTCCAGGAGATGCAACACAGATTGCCTGTAACCATAGCAATCAGTTCAGCTGTGAGTGCCCTCATTTATTCAAGGCACAGAGGCAGTATAGGAGAGAAAATACTATTACAAATAGGAACAATAGGGTTTAATTTCAGATGCCAAAACATGTTTGGTTCAGTATTGGATTCCCAGCCATATGAAGCACATTACACTTTCTGCGTTTCATCTGCTTTCTCCTGATCCTCAAGAGTAATATTAATTTCACTTTCTTCCAGAAGTAATGATTAATTTGTTTCCAGGACTATCTTGAGAGTGAAATAAAAATTTGGAAAAACATATTCTTGGCAATGCACTGTGTGCAGGAGAGCTGAGATAACAGGCCGAGGACTAGGAAGCCATGTCAATGTACACTTTTTTTACACTTTAATGCAGTTTTTTTCAGGGCAATATCCAACTTCCTTTGGTTAAATAATAAAGGGTATGCTCCATATTTACTGCTGCTTATTCCTAATTTTAGTCTCTTTACATTCTGGGATTAAAAAGAAAACCTTATGGAGGCCCCTTAACCCTAGCCTAGAAGTACAGTGACAGAAAAAGTATTCTTGATTTTCAAGGCAATTACTTATGACTCATTAATAAACTAAACTTCAACGATTCCAAAATTTGTTAACTGAATCTTGGTATTTCCACAGATAAAATTCAATCAATGTATTTCAAAGATAGACAGATATGAAACACTGGGAAGAAGAGAGAAAACCATAGTGGAATTTTGCCATCTATCAGGCAAGCATTGCCACTTCCTCAGGCGTTCAGTTAGTTGTGGAGTTCTTAACCATGCAAACAACATGAGACATAAAGATGGGCAGACACACATCCCAAGTTCCTTCTATGTGTATAAAGATGAGACAAAGATCTTTATTTCAAAACACTTCAGCCTGGAAGCGGAAAAGACAATGGGAACCAGACAGGAAATATTTTATCAAAACAAAGACTTTGGAAATAATCCGTTTTATCATAAAATTATAAAAGTTATTACTTTTATCGTAATGGTAATTGAATCAATTTGATTCAAACTGTCTCAAATTTTCATTGCAGAATTTGAAGCTTTATAAAGCCGTCACATGAAGACTACTTCATTTCGCTAGAGCTCAGCCCATCTATCATCCTTTTAATTCAGAGAGGATTTAAATATGACAAGAAATTTCTTAAATGTACTGAATGTGTGGTTCTTTGTTCTTTTCTTAAATTTTCTTTTTACCCTGTGCCTCCCACTAAAGCTTCTTTTCTCAAACTCCTTGGTTCAGACTGTATGTGACCACCAGCCAGTCCTAGCCGCCTGGTTTGCAAGGTTTTAGAAGAAAAAAATGCAAAATAACTTTGCCTTTTGACCACCTGAAAGGGAGAGATAAATTGGAGGGTAACAATTAGAGCCATCTAAGATATGCTCATGTTCTCAACCACGAGAAACTATCATTATTTTTAAATAATGATGTGTGCAAAACTGGTCGCTATTCTCTTAGAAATTTGCTATTGCAAAACTTTCCTGTTAATGCTGGTCATCAGTTACTTATCAAGAAAATTAAATGATGACGTTCATGCCAATCTCTCTAACTGTCAGTAAGTCAAAATGAGCCAGGACTATGACTCACTTGTTACTCCACAGGACTTTCTTCTTGTGTCAAAGAAGACTGTTTTTTTCTACTTAGGCATTTCCTGGTGGGAATTATTTTAATACCTTAGTTTATATACACTATTTACTGTTTGGTGGCTGTGCCTATAACCCAGATAATTCCAGGCCCCCTTCTATGAGAAGTCTTAGTTACATTACATAGTTGCTTAATGATGGGGATATGTTCTGAGAAGTGCGTCATTAGGCGGTTTCGTCATTATGCGAACTTCAAAGAGTGTACTCACACAAACCTAGATGGCACAGCCTAGCACACGCCGAGGCTGTATGGTGTAACCTGTTGCTCCTAGGCTACACACCTGTACAGCATGTTACTGTACTGAAGACCGTAGGCAATTGTAACACAATGGTAAGTACTTGTGTATCTAAACATATCTGAACAGAAAAGTACAGTAAAAATGTGGTATAAAGATAACAAATGGCACTCCTGTACAGGGCACTTACCATGAATGGAGCTTGCAGGACTAGAAGTTGCTCTATGTGAGTCAGTGAGTGAGTGGTGAGTGAATGTGGGGGCCCAGGATATTACTGCGTACTACTGTAGTCTTCATAAACACTGTACACTTAGGCTACACTAAATTTTATAAAAAATATTTTTCTTTCTTCAATAATAAATGAACCTTAGCTTACTGTAACATTTTTACTTTGAAAGCTTTTTAATTTTTTAAAAATTTGACCCTCATAATAACACTTAAGCTTAAAACACAAACACATTGTACAGCTGTACAAAAATATTTTCCTTCTTTATATTCTTATTCTATAAGCTTTTTTCCATTAAAATTTTTTTTTTTAATTTTAAACTTTCTTGTTCAAAGCTAAGACACAAACGCACATTAGCCTAGCTCTGCGCAGCGTCAGGATCATCCATATCACCGTCTTCCACCCGACATCTTGTCCCATTAGAAGGTCTTCATGGGGAATATAACATGCTTGGAGCTGTCATCTCCCAGGAAAACAATGGCTTTCTTCTGGAATACCTCCTGAAAGCTCTTTTTGAGGAGATGTCACTCTTTTCAGAAATATGTCCACAGTGTTTGTTTATCTTTTTTTTAATCATAAATTTGCTTGTAAACAGATAATGTACCATAAACATCCCTCTGTATTAATGAAAACTTCTGGTGTTGGGGGTCCATGTTTTTAAACTTTTTTTTCTTGCTGAAGAACATTCACCCTGAGCTAACACATGTGCCAATCTTCCTCTATTTTGCTTGTGGGTTGCCACCACAGCATGGCCGCTGACAAGTAGTGTAGGTCCACTCCCGGGAACTGAACCCAGACTGCATTTAATTTAACCACTAAGCCACAGGCCAACCCCCATGTTTTCAAACTTTTTTTTTTTTTTTTTTGGTGAGTAAGATTGGCCCTGAGCTAACATCTATTGCCAATCTTTCTCCACTTTTTATGTGGGACACCTCAACAGCATGACTTGACAAGCAATGTGTAGTTCCACGCCTGGGATCCAAACCCATGTACCCTGGGCCACCAAAGCTGAGTGCACAAACTTAACCACTGTGCCACCAGGCCGGCCCCCTCTAACTTTTTAAGAAGGTTGTCAATGTCCAAAAAGCTACTGCTAAACCCTTCACTGTGAGTTTTCTTAGGAGTTCTTCTTTTTCTTCTCCTGCTGTTTCCTTTTCTCTCACCTCTTCTTCAGCTATGCATTTCTGTTCCAGTTCCAACAACTCCTCATTAGTCAATTCCTCAGGAAACACCTCTAGGAGCCCCTCAATGGCATCCTCATCCACACTCAGGTTAAAGTTGTTTGCCATCTCAAACACAGCCTTGTTGATTTTTGTAACCTCCTCATCCTTGGCAAGTCCTTTGAAGTCGTGGACTAACTTCTTGAGTATCTTCTTCCAGATGCCATTCATACACTCCTTGGTGACATCATCCCAAGCTCAAGCAAGGTTTTGATGCAGTTGTAGATGTTGTAATCTTTCCAGAATTGCATCAGTGTCTTCCTCAGTTGGAGCAATAGCCTAGGCAAAGGTCCTCCTCAGGTAGCAGGCCTTAAAAACTCTGTAACAACTTGATCCATTGGTTGGATCAAAGAGGTGATGTTTGGAAGGAGAAATACTGGTTTGATATTAGGATGAAGATCACTAGTCAAAGGAGAATGTTCGGGAGCATTATCAACAATAAGCAAAATTTTGAAAGGTATGTTATTCTCCAAACACTGCTTCTCCTTTTTGCTGACATAGCAATTCAGGAGAACATCTTGGAAGAGGAGCTAGGTCACCCATGATTTCTTATTGCTCCTGTAGTACACTAGTAGTGTGTACTTATTCAAACACTTGAAGGCCCTGTGGTTGTCACTTTACCAGATCACAAAGCATTTCCATTTGTAGGCTGTAACATTACCCCCAAGTAAGACTGTTATCCTGTCCCTAAAGGCCATGAAACCTGGTATTGACTTGGTCTCCTTATGGATGAAACTCTTTTCAGGCATCCATTTCCATAGGGAGGTTTCATCCATTTTGATTATTTGCTCTGAAAGTAACTTTCCTCCACAATCAGCTTATCTAGAGTTTTCAAAAATTCTTCAACTGCCTTCACATCAGCACTTGCAGACTTACCACTCACTTTCACATTATATAATGAATAATGATTCTCAAATCATTTAAACCATGCAGAGCTAGCAAAAAAATTCAACATGATAGTCGGGTCCAGCCTTTTCTTTCAACATCACTAACAAACTTCTTGCTTTGCCCTTCATCATCCCGGTGCTGAGAAGGATATGCTTCTGTGTCTGGTCTTCAATTCAGGTCATTAGAAGTTTCTCCATGTCTGATACAGGCCTCTCTTAAATATTTGTTAGTCTCATTGCCTTCAATGACGCAAATTCTTTAACAGCTTCCGTCACTGTTGTCTTGTTCTTCAAGATCGCAGCTATGGTGGGATGGGACACGCCTGACTGGAGAGAAAACATCATGGACTGATTTTCCACCTTCATAGTCCTTAATCACTTTTAATATCATTTCCAGGTCAATCACTCAATGTGGCCTCTTACTGGCAACATTAGCAGGGGATTTTGTACACTTAGAGGCCATGATGAACAAAACAACTGAGAAGAAGTCAAGCACAAGAGAAAATGATGCAATCAAGAGACAGTGAACATGGGATTTATGAGGCTGCTGCCAATGCAACAGAGCATACTGTTTCACAATAAATTTTTTTAATAAGTAGAAAGAGTATACTCTAAAATAACAGTAAAGAGTATACTATAATAAGTACCTAAACTGGTAACATAATCATTTATTATCATTATTAAGTATTATGTACTGTACATAATTGTATTGCTACACATTTATATGAATGACAGCACAGTAGGTTTGTTTACAGCACATCACCACAAACACATGAGTGATGCATTGCACTACAACATTATGATGGCTATGACTTCACTGGGCAATAGGAATTTTTCAGCTCCATTATAATTTTATGGGACCACCACCATAATGCAGTCCATCATTGACCAAATATCATTGTGCAACACATGACAGTACTTTCAAAACTACAGCAGCTCTTTACCCCATCTTCATGACTGTAGGACCTCAGCTCTGTCTCAACCTATCTTCCAGGTATTTCTAGGTATCTCCTGATAGCTTCTCCTGAGTGCTCAGGAACATATCTGCTCATGTTCCTGTGTTCTCACCCCCTCTTCCAGGCACCTTGACACAGCCTGTTCCTGATGCCCTATATGGAAACAGCAAGGTTCATGCCAAGGGCAAGAATTATTTCCAGAGCTGCCATCTTTGGAGTGCCAGAGGCACTGGCAAGTGTCCCTTACTCAGTTCTGTCCACGGGGACTGAAGCAGGACTGTGCTTTCACAGTCTCTCCTAAAAACTGTGCTACCAGCTGCTAGTCTCATTTCTCAAAGCGGCACCAGGCTCATCCTTCAGACCTAATGGATAGAGCTTATGCAAGCTCTGTCTATTTTCTTTATATGAATAAATCTCATTCTTTGTGCTTTAACTCAAAAAACCAAAATCAACTCATAATCTTTTATCTCCTAAAGGGATCTCAGCCCACCAGTCCTTCAAAGTCAGACACAGAAGGCCAGCATATATATATACATATACACACACACAGACACATATATATGTATATACAGACACACACGCGTGCACACACACACTATATTCTAGGCATATATATATTATATTATATATTGGCTTATATTCCATATATAATAATGCAGAGACTAGGTATGGTAATTCAAAAAGATGAATAGCTTCAGATGAAGATATACTCATATGGCCAAACTTGTTAATTGGGCTCATTGTTGCCTTTAACCCAAACCTAACAGTAAAGCCATCATCTATGGTCATCACCAAAGGCTTAATTATATTGTAGCTACAAACACTTGCTGCCTTGGGTTGATGGACAAGGGCTAGAGAAAATTATTTACTAAACACTCAGAAATAACATTTATGCAAAAAAAGGTATTCATTTTAACAAATGTTTGTAGAACACCTATTACTTATAAGGCACCAAGGACACAAAAGGGATTAAAGCAACTGGACAGCCCTGAAAGAACATGAAATTTGCATTCAGAGGGAGTCGGGTTCAAGCTCTGATTCTTCCTATTACTAACTCCATGACCTTGAGAATCCTCAAGACAGAGTTCTCAAGAGGCACAAGTATGACAATGCACATGGAGCTCCTTGCCATTAGCAGAGTGTCCCACAGATGTTTGTTATGTATTCATTTGTGAATAACCGTTTGTCAAGAACCTACTATATGTGAGGCATTGTCCCAAGTATTAGGGTTATAGCAGCAAACAAGAAAGATCTCTGATTCCCTCAAGCCTATATTACAGTGGAATCAACCAAGCCAAAGGAAATGTCTCCTGCCCTGTGCCACTCCAAAAGATCTTATACAAATAAAAATTTGTATTTTGTAACATTTCCAAAAAAATAGATAAAATCAGGCCAATATCCTAATCTAAATATACCTATTCATTCCAGTTGGAGGAGAGATGAATTGGCATCTTAACAATCTATTTAGCTCACCTCATCCTTCATTCTGCTCTCTCCTCTCTCCTCTCTCCCTCAATTGGTTGTTTTTGCCCTTGCCTGTCAATGGTGTTCTCTCCTTCCACATACTTTTGTGTGGATGAATGTGAACACAACTTCTTGGGTTTGGGGTGGTGTGTGTCTTTGTGTGTGTGTATGAGAGAGAGAGAGAACAGGAGGGAGCTGTGAGAATGATGGTAGAAATCCATATTCCTTTGAAGAAATGCAACCTGAGGTTAATTACCCAAAATCTTTACATTTGGAATCTTCTATATTCAAGCTTCTCCATCTTCCAGTGCTCCAATAATTCATTATTAACTCTCATTTTTCAAAATTTTATTGAGGTAAGAACACAGCTTAAGATGTACACACTCAGATGTTTTTAGAATAGATTTACAGAAAAGTTGTGAAGATATCCCACACCCAATTTCCCCTATTATCAACATCTTACATTTTTCATCACATTTGTTACAATTGATGAGCCAAAATTGCTATCTAAAGTCCATACGTTATTCAAATTTCTTCAGTTTTTCCCTAATGTCCTTTTCATATTCCAGGATTCCATTACATTTTGTTGTCATATCTCCTTAGACTCTTCTTGGCTGTGTTCAGTTTCTCAGACTTTCCTTGATTTTGACGATCTTGACATTTTTGGTAGTCCTACCAAACTGATGCAGGTACTATTAACATCTTAGCAATATTAAGTCTTCTAATCTATGAACAAGGGCTATCTTTCCATTTATTTGTGTCTTCTTCAATTTCTTTCATCAATGCTTTGTAGTTTTCAGTGTATAATGATGAGCAATGGTCAGGTATTTTGTAGAATATCCCTCAAACGAAATTGTCTGAGATTTTTCTTATAATTAGGCTGGGGTTTGTAGAAGGAAAACCACAGAGGTAAAGTGTCATTCTCACCACCTTATGTGAAGGGTACATACTATCAATATGACATCACTGTTGATGTTAACCTAGATCACCTGGGTGAGGTACTATGAACCCTTTAGTTTACAGAAATTTTTGCCAATTATTATATTTTTATTCCTAAAATCACTCCAAAAATATTCATCAGACAATCTCAAAAATAACCTTATTTTCTCCAAAAATTCATTTATTTTTTAATTTTCACTAGGAAAACATATGGAATATATACTAATCAATGTCAAGCACTGAAGATATAGGCATAAATAACACTCATCCCTACTTTCAAGAGCTTTTGATCTAGTCTAGTGTAGAGAGAGACTTGTAAAAGCAAAAATAAGGCCTGCTCTTACCACCTTTTTTCAACATGGTGCAGAAAGCCATTGCCAGAGCAATTAGGCAAAAAAAAAAGTACAAGGTATCCATATTGAAAAGAAGAAATTAAATTATCTCTGTTCACCGATGACATCATCTTAGATGTGGAAAACACAGATTCTACAAAAAAACTCCTGTTAGAAATAAAACAAATTCAGCAAAGTTGCATAATACAAAATCAACACTCAAAAATCAGTTGTGGGGGCCGGTCCCATGGCCAAGTGGTTGGTTCGTGTGCTCCGCTTCAGTGGCCCAGGGTTTCACGGGTTTGGGTCCTGGGCACGGACACAGCACCATTTGTTGGGCTGTGCTGGGGTGCCATCCCACATAGTGCGGCCAGAGGGACCTACAACTGGAATGTGCAACTATGTACTTGGGGGCTTTGGGAAGAAGAAGAAGAAAAAGAAAAAAAAAAAGCTTGGCAACAGTTGTTAGCTCAGGCGCCAATCATAAAAAAAAAATCAGTTGTGTTCCTTTATACAATGAACAATCCAAAAAGCAAATTAGTAAAATAACTCCTTTTACGACAGCATCAAAAAGAATAAAATACTTTGCAATAAGGTTAACCAAGGAGGCAAAATACTTGTACACTGAAAACTACAAGCATTGGTGGAAGAAACTGAAGAAGACACAAATAAATGGAAAGATAGCCCTTGTTCATAGATTAGAAGACTTAATATTGTTAAGATGTTAATAGTACCTATATCAGTTTGGTAGGACCGCCATAATAAAACACCTCAGACTGGGTGACTTAAACACCAAAAATTTATTTTCTCACAGTTCTGGAGACTGGAGATCAAGTTGTAAGCAGGTTTGGTTTCTCCTGAGCCCTCTCTCCTGGATTTACAGATGGCCAGCTTCTTTCTGTGGCCTCAAATGCCTTGTTTCTTAGTACATGAATCCCTGAGATCTCTTCTTCTTCTCGTAAGAACACTAGTCATATTAGATCATGGCTCCATCCTTATGACCTCCTTTAACCTTAATTACCTCTTTAAAGGCCCTCTCTTCAAACTCATTCACAATGGGAGTGAGGGCTTGAACATATGAATTTTGCAGAGACACAATTCAGTCTCTTACATGACCCAAAGTAATCTACATATTTGATACAATCCCTATTTAAATCCCAATGGTATTTTTTGTAGAAATAGAAAAATTCACCTTAAAACTCATATGGAACCTCAAGGAACCCCAAACAGCCAAAACAATGTTGAAAAAGAATAAAATAGATTACAAATCTACAGAAATCAAAACAGTACAGTACTAGCATAAATAAAGACATATAGACCAATGGAATAGAACAGAAAGCCCAGAAATAAATCCTGATGTATATGGTCAAATGATCTTTGACAAGGGTACCAAGATCACTCGATGAGAAAGAACAGTATCTCTAACAAATGATGTTAGGAAAACTGGATAGCCACATGCAAAAGAACGAAGTTGGACCCTTACCTTACTCCATATACAAAAATTAACTCAAAATGAATTAAAGACCTAAGTGTAAGACCTAAAACTATAAAACTCCTAGAAGAAAACACTGGGGAAAAGCTTCATGACATTGGATTTGGCAATAATTTCTTGGGTGTGTCATCAAAAGCACAGACAACACAATCAAAAATAGATAAATGGAACTACATTAAAATTAAAACTTCTATTCATCAAAGAACCCAATCAACAGATATAAAAGACAATCTACGGAATAGGAGATAATATTTGCAAATAGTATATGTGATAAGGAGTTAATATCCAGAATATATAAAGAACTCCTACAATTCAGCAACAAGAAAAACAAACAACTCAATTCAAAAATAGACAAAGGGCTTGAATAGACATTTCTCCAAAGGTGATATAAAAATGACCAACAAGCTATGAAAAGATGCTCAACATAACGATCAGAAAAATGTAAATCAAAGCCACAAAGATGATGTTACCCCCACTCATTAGATAGCTACAACTAAAAAATAAAATAACAAATGTTGGTGAGAATGTGGAAAAATTGGAACCCCTGTGCACTGTTAATGGGAGTGTAAAATGGTGCAGGCTCTATAAAAAGCAGTACGATGGTTTCTCAAGAAATTAAAAATAGAATTACTATATGGTCGGGCAATCCCACTTCTGGATATATATCCAAAAGAATTGAAGGCAGAGCCTTGCAGAGGTATTTGTGCACCCACTTTCATAGCAGCATTATTCACAATAGCCAAGAGGTAGCAGCAGCCAAAATGTCTACCGATGAGTGGATAAACAGAATGTGGTAGATACATACAATGGGGTGCTATTCAGCCTTGAAAAGGATGGAAATCCTGTCATATGCTACAGCATGGATGAGCCTTGAGGACATTATACTAAGTAAGCCAGTCACAAAGAGACAAATACTGTATGATCCCATATATATGATGCATCAAAATTAGCCAAATTCATAGAAAAGGAAGAAGGGCGGTTATCAGGGGCTGAAGGGAGGGGAAAAGAGAGTTGCTGTTTAATGGATGCAGAGTTTCAGATTTGCAAGATGAACATTTCTGGAAATTTGTCGCCTAACAACGTGAAAGTACTTAACACTACTAAACTATAGTGTTGACATATATATTTATCCAGTGGGTTAAGGGAAACTGTAAGGGTTAAGAGGAACCTAGAGGAGTCACAATGATCATTTGCATGTGGTACTGGGAGAAACGAGAATCTCATTCCTGGACAAGGTGACTCATGAGCTAATTTAAAGAATCAATAGGATTCTGCCAAGCAGACAAGGAAAGAAGGAGGACCCAGGAAAAGTGGACAGCATGTGCAAAGCAGGCTTGTGTTTATAGAACCACAAGTAGTTTGATTTTAGCGAAGTGGCCAGGAAGGAGGATGGGGTGGTAGCCAGAGAGCTTGGAGAGCCCAGGTGCACTGTGAGCAGCTTGGCCACTATCTTTTAGGCTGCTAGAGTCAAGGTACTGGAAGGCAAAGGCAGTCTTCTGGCAGGCTCCAGCTCTAATGCAGGAGTGATCAACAGGTCATGTGGTATTCCCTCAAGCCCAGGGAGATGGGCAATGTAGCACCACATACCTATCAATGGGATCTATGCCTCAGCTCTGGCACATGCGCGCTCTCTCTCTCTCATACACTCACATGCCACTACTCATTCCCTAAGAGCTGCCTGCCCAAATAGGTGAGACTTCAGATTTGACCAATTTGACTCTTTTTCTACAGCTTAGTAGTGGATGGGGAGACATCAGCCATGGCCTAGGAATGCAGCAGTGTACTTTACTGTTATCAGAAGGCATTCCTGTGGTTACGCTATTCCTGTTTATCAATGGCCCTTGAGAACACGGAGGCAGCACCCAAAGGGAGCCAGAAGAGACTCTTTCATTAGCTGCCTGTTACGCACTGTGGAACTTGCCTGGATTTACGGGGAAGCTGCTATTCCTCAGCAAAGGTCCTGCTCCCAGCTTGTATAGATAATTTAGCTTAAGAATCTGCCTCATAGGTTTCATACTCAGACATGATCTCCTAATCTTTATTATGAAAACTTGCTATTGATTCCAACAGGAACCTTTCCTAGGACATCACTAGCCCTAAATAAGACATAGTCAAAGAAGTCTGCACATTTTGCTAGAGAATTAAAAATACATTACCTTCTTCATGTTCTCCCTCATCCCAACATATCTGTCTGCAAGTTCTGGAAATTCTAGAATAAAATGTATAGTGTATAATATGTAGTAATATAATATATATTATTCCCTCGATAGCACTCTATCATTAGAATAAAGTACTAAATCCTCAGTCTGGCATAAAAGTCCTTTTAGGATCAGGATGCTGCCCCCTCTCCAATTTCATCTCTCCCCATTGACCCTTTGGCATTTGATGCTCCGTCTTTCCTAAACTACATACCAGACAATCGGCAATCAGGCCATGTCCTGTCTCGTCGCCCTTCCTTTGCACACCCTGGGCTCTCTACCCGGATTCGTTTCCTTACAGGATTTTTCTACCTACCTTTGTCTGGACAATTCCTGATCTGCCTACACCATCTTTTGGAATTCTGAGATGGGTTTCACTCATTCATGCTATCCTAGTCCCTTAGGCTTCCTCCATATGACATATGTAAGTGTATTACCATCGTTGACATCCCCAATCTCACCAGCAGGAGCCATCGATTATTCTGAAGGGTTATGTTTCCTTGTTGAGTACAGGAGCTCAGCCATCCTTCTGCTCTGCCATCCACAGTGTGTAGGCTTTCATCTTTAGGCTTATTACCTTAAGATTGCAAGATAATTACTATACTTTGAGGAATAACATCCTCATTTCAGTGTCTCAAGTAGGGAGGAAGAAGGCAGCAGGTGGAAGAGGGCTACTATATTTTAGTTAGAGATGGGGGGGAAAAGCCCTCAGATTTCCTCTTATGCCACATTGGCCAGAACTTGTTATATGGTATCCCTCACTGCAGGGAAGACTGGGAAGGTAAGTATCTGATAGAGCAGAAAGGATTGTCACAATTGGTCCAATCATGATTCATTTCCTGGAGCTGGTACATGGCCTACCTACATTTGGGATTTTGTTAGCCAGGAAGAGGCTATAGCTTTTGGACAGTCAAGTAATAGTATCTGCCACACTTAGATTTTAAAAAATAGAAATATTAAAGACACTCTTGAATATTACACCAACAAGAAGTAAAATATAAGAAGCAAGAAAAACTATAATATGTGGTGATAAAATAGTTACATTTATTTGTTGGGGTTCAAATAGGTGTTTTATTCCAGAATTATCTCAAATCATCAAGACATCTTTGAAACGCTTTACCCATGTTTGTCCACTAATTCTGACTAGGACAATAAATAAAGCTCCATCCTTATACATGGAAAAGATGGGCCTAGTTTCATAGAACCACGTGTTTATAAAGCCCTGTTTATACAATATAGTTTGGAAACTATCCCAGTGGGCTAGTCAGTTTGATTTGATATATGTGTTTAGAAGTTTGATATAGCCTTAGGAATAAGTTTGGACAAAAAGAGTTGGAAGTGACATAAATATTATATTCATTAGCAACATATTTAAGAAATATTTTGCTTCAGGTGTTTTGTGAGTGACTCTCTTCTCTGAAGATATTCAATCTCAAATTGCATGTCAAGTCATTTCTACCACAACACAGAAAGGATATGGTCAGATGTGATTCTTGTGCATTTCTTTTATCCTTGTGTCTACTGAAATGATTTCACCTAACCTTAAGGAAGATCTATGCTGGTTAACTCAGAAGATAAATGCATTGGATGAATAAAGACAGCCTCATGAGTTGGATATCCATCAAACCAATGCATATTGCTTCCTGATAGCTAAGGGAAGCCAACAGCTTCCTTACCCACCTCTGTACTAGACTATCTCCACTTCCACTATCCTTAATCCATCCACTGTGTATGTATCGAGAGACAAGAACATTTTTTGGTCCCTGGGCTAATAATTTTCACAAGGTTGGCTAGGAGTTAAAATTTGAGCGTGCCAGAAGGTGAAGACTGGCGGATGCAGGGCTCTAGGACTTGCTTTCCCTTGGAAAGAACAGAGGCACCTGTCTCTTTGGATTTCCTTCTTCCATGCATGGTAAAATAGAATCAGGCCCTGCCCTTATTTAAGAATGAGTACCCTCCTCTCTACTCCCTTCCCCCTTAGCAGCCAAGTGGAACCAGAGAGAGGCAGAGGGAAAGGAGGCCACTTGGGCAGCTTCTGGCCTAAGCAAGAGTTTGAAGGTTCTCCACAAGGTCCAGCTTAGTTCCCAAGGAAATGCACAAAACCGTATGGTCAAAGACAGATATTAACAAAGTGCTTGTGTTTGCAGGACATGATCTGTGCATATATATCCTTCAAATTTCTTTCAGGGAAGTGTGGCAAGCCAAAGAGCAGATTTGGGAGTTCCTAGACCACCTAACTAATTACTACTCCTTTCTCGGCCATTTATTCCCAACTATCTCCTCTACCAAGGGCAGGCATCTTATAGTGTATGGCCTTGATTGTAATAGGGAAAGGCCACATAGCACTCCGATTTAAAGAAGCATGTACAGTTAAGGTAGTGAAAAGAGCACAACTTAGCACCCCACAGATGAGTTTGACTCTCAGCGCAGCCACCTTCTCATTCTGTGAACTTAGGTAATTTATTCAGCCGCTCTGAGCCTCAGTTTCCTCACTCAGTTACTAACACCTACCGCAGGGAGTTATGATAAGATTGAAAGTATAGAGGAAGAAATTAATAGTTTATAAAATGTGCCAGACATCTAATATATGTTCAACAAGTATTAATCTCCCAAGAGAACATTGTTTCTAGAAAACTAACTCAAAACTCTATTGATGATAGGGCAATAGTAGGATATTCTTATAAAAAGACATTTATTTTATTACATAAACATTACGAAAAGATATAGACGATGAAGTTGTGGTTCTAGGCTAGTTATGTCACCATAAATATAAATTTAATAAAACAGACAGAGTAGATTAACAAAATGTTTATTATCTTTACTTCAGGATTTTAAAAAGCAGCAGGCTTAAGAGGAGACCGTATTTGAAAGACTCTAAAATAGCACAGGATTGATTAAAGGTCTGTCACCACAGATTGGATGTGTTGATTTCCTTTCCCCAAAGGTGTCCACATAGCAACTTGGCAGTACACAAATATTCTAAAAATTCTAACAGTTTTTACAGAAAATAATAATTCCACCCTCACCTAAAATGTTAGGTCCCGTTTTTATTTTAAAGATTCAAAATGCTTTTCATAAGCTAACAATTTTGTTTATTATAATCCTGTCATTGTGAATTTGAAAGAAGCTCGCAACAAATAGGTGCTTAACTGAAGTAGGTGCTTTCTTTCTTGGTTTTAGGAATCTGAACCTATTGACTGAAGTGATATGATACAGAATCAGAAACTCAAGGAAACTATAGGCATGTGTCACTTAACAACGGGGATACATTCTGAGAAATGGGTCACTGGGTGATTTTGCCACTGTGAAAACATCCTAGAATGTACTCACACAATCCTAGATGGTACAGCCTGCTACACATGATGCAGCCTGTTGCTCCTAGGCTACAAACCTGTACAGCATGGTACAGTACTGAATACTATAGGCAATTGTAACACAATGGTATTTGTGTATCTAAACATTTCTAAACATAGAAAAGGTACGGTAAAAATATGCTATAAAAGATAATAAATGGTGCACTTGCAGAGGGCACTTACCATGAGTGGAGCTTGCAGGACTGGAAGTTGCTCTGGATGAGTCAGTGAGTGAGTGGTGAGCAAATGTGAAGGCCCAGGACATTACAGCACACTACTGTAGACTTCATAAACACTGTACACTTAGGCTACACTAAATTTATTAAAAAATATTTTCTTTCTTCAATAATAAATTAACCTTAGCTTACTGTAACATCTTTACTTTAAAAGCTTTTAATTTTTTTAAATTTGACCTTTGTAACAACACTTAGCTTAAAATACAAACACATTGTACAGCTGTATGAAAATATTTTCCTTCTTTATATTATTCTATAAGCTTTTCTCCATTAAAATTTTTTTTAATTTTAAACTTTTTGTTAAAAACTAAGATACGAACACACACATTAGCCTAGACCTACACAGGGTCAGGCTCGTCAATATCACTGTCTTCCACCTCCACATCTTGTCCCATTGGAAGGTCTATAGGGACAATAACACACACAGAGCTGTCATCTCCTATGATAACAATGCTTCTTCTGGAACACCTGAAGAACCTGCCTGAGCCTCTTCTTGAGGAGGTGTCACTCTTTTCAGAAATATGTCCACGGTGGTTTGGTTGGTTTGTTTCCTTTTTTTTTTTATTATCATAGATTTGCTTGTAAGCAGATAATGCACCATGAACAGTCTTCTCTATTGATGAAAATCTTTGGTGTTGGGCTCCATGTTTCTAAACTTTTATGGAAGTTGTTGATGTCTGCAAAAGCTTCTGCTAAACCCTTCGCTGTGAATTTCCTTAGAGGTTCTTCTCCTTTTTATTCTCCTGCAGTTTCCTTTTCTCTTGCCTCTTCTTCAGCTATGCATTCCTGTACCAGTTCCAACAACTCCTTGGTAGTCAGTCCCTCAGGAACCACCTCTAGTTGCTCCTCAATGTGATCCTCATCCACACCCAGGTTAAAGTTGTTTGCCATCTCAACAGCTTTATTTAATTTTGCAGCCCCCTCATCTTTGGCAAATCCTTTGAAGTCATGGACAAACCTCTTGAATGTCTTCTTCCAGATGCCATTCATACACTCCTTGGTGATATCACCCCAAGCTCAAACAAGGTTCTTGATTCAGTTATAGATATTGTAGTCCTTCCAGGATTGCATCAGTGTCTTCTTCAGTTGGAGCAATAGCCTGGGCAATGGTCCTCCTCAGGTAATAGGCCTTAAATGCTGCTATAACTCCCTGATCCATTGGTTGGATCAAAGAGGTGGTGTTTAGAAGGAGAAACACCGCTTTGATATTGAGATGATGATAAGCAATCAAAGGAGGATGTCTAGGAGCATTATCAATAATAAGCCAAATCTTGAAAGGTATGGTATTCTCCAAAGAGTACTTCTCTGTTTCTCTGGCACAGCAATTCAGGAGGGCATCTTGAAGCTGAGTCATCTATCACTTCTTATTGTTCCTGTAGTACACTGGCAGTGTGTGCTTATTGATATGTTCAGAGACCTTGGGGTTGTCACTGTGCCAGATCACAAAGGATTTCCATTTTTAGCCTGAAACATTGCCCCCAAGCAAGACTGTTATCCTGTCCTTAAAAGACTTGAAACCTGGCATTGACTTGGCCTCCTTATGGATGAAAGTCCTTTCAGGAATCTGTTTCCAGAATAGGGAGGCTTCAACATATTGAATATTTGCTTTGGCAAGTAATTTTCCTCCACAATGAGCTTATCTAGAGTTTCCAAAAATTCTTCAGCTGCTTTCACATCAGCACTTGCAGACTCACCATCACTTTCACATTGTGTAATGAATAATGATTCTTGAGACACTTAAACCACCCAGAGCTAGCAATAAATTCAACGTGATAGTCAGCTCCAGCCTCTTCTTTCAAAATAGCAAACAAACCTTTTGCTTTGGCTGTGCTGAGATGGATACACTTCTGCATCTGGTCTTCAGTCCAGGTCATTAAAAGTTTCTCCATGTCTGATGTGGGCCCTTCGCAAATTTTTGTTAGTCTCATTGCCTTCAATGAAGCAGATCCTTCAACAACTTCTGTTACTTTGTTTTTGTTCTTCAGGATCATTGCTATGGTGGAATGGGACACACTTGACTGGTAAGCAATAACCATCACTGATTTTCCACCTTGATAGTCCTTAATCACATTTAATATCATTTACAGGTCATTCACTCAATGTAGCCTCTTACTGGCAACATTAGCAGTAGGTTTTTATGCCTAGGAACCATGATGAACAAAATAACATGAGATTAAATCAAGCACAAGAGAAAACGATACAATCAAGAGATGCAGTAACCACGAGATGCATGAAGCTGCTGTCGGCATACCATGGCATAGTGTTTTACCGTAAACTTTTTTTTATAAGTAGAAAGAGTACACACTAAGATAACGAAAAAAAGTATAGTTTAGTAAATACACAAACTAGTAACGGTCATTTATTATCATTTTAAAATATGAACTGTACATAATTGTATGTGCTATAGGCTTATACACCTGGCAGCGCAGGTTTCTTTACACCAGCATCACCACAAACATGTAAGTAATGGATTGCACTATGACAGCTATGCATCACCAGGTGATAGAAATTTTTCAACTCCATTCTAATCTTAGGGGACTACCATCGTATATGCGGTCTGTCTTTGGTTGAAAGGTTTTTATGCAACGCATGATTGTAATCTCAATTAGTATTGTAATCACAGCTCCCTTTTTTGATCCACCTATTAGAGTTAATTTAAGATCGCACCCCAACACCTTAATATCCCTTGTATCCTGTGCAGCACTTGTCAGGATGCCTTGTATATAGTCGATGCTCACTGAATGTTTGTTGAATTGCACTGAGTTGATTATCCATCTTATTCATTATGTCTGACTTCAAGTAACTTACAATTTTTGTTTTTTTCTAAAACTTAAGTCCACCCCTGAAGGAAAATGGCAGAACAACATTGCGGCAAAAACGTTAACTAGGAAAACAGATCTTGGTTCTAGTCCCAGCTTTCTGTGACTTTGGACAAATCACTTGAACTTTCTAGATCAAGTTTCTCCTTAAAATGAAGGTGCTAAATGAGATCCATGTGCCCGACTGTAAGGCCCAGGCATGCTTAGGTATTCAAAGCAGTGTATGCGGAAATGTAGATATTTGCAGAGACACAGCATAAAAATGGTTATGAATAATTTCTGAATTATTGGGTTGAGTGCTAACATGACTGCTAGTCTAAGATGACTGCTTCAAAGGAAATAACACATGTATACTTTTTCTGGTATGTTTTGAGGGCTTTGTTGTTGTTGTTGTTGTTGTTTTAAGTTACATTACTTTAGAGTTATATGTTATGTAGTCATTAGGATACAGTTGAAGAGGGCAGATGTCAACAAAGGTCTAAGGTTGCCTGGCATTTTATTAATCATTATTTAGAGTTACCTCTTTAATTTTTTCTTAATGTATTTGGTCAGGAACACAGACATTTGTGTGATGTAATGAGAAAGAAATAAAGGAAGTTTAATCTACCACTCTTTCAACCTTAGCCACTCAACACTTACCTTGTGACAGACCCTACCACTCTTAATGAATTTCCAAGATTACTAAAGAACTTAGAAGGTCTTAGGTCCCTACAAGGTGATTACAGAGGTCACATTTTGCCAAGTCATATGCAGGTGACTAAAGAGTAAGTTTACTTTATCTACATTTTATGTCACATTCAGTCTTTTCTATGAATGTTTCTTTAATAGTCATGCAAAGCACTCAACAGGTAATTCCCCCCAAAAAATGGTCGCTATATTCGGGACCCTGCAGTAATACATATCATGTCAGATCCATCTCAGAGAAAGGTCCCAGGTTTGTGTAATCCACTCTCCAGCAGCTGATACACAGTTTTTAAAGTGGGGGCCTTTATATTGCAAGGGGTTTGGTTTGGTTTGGTTTATTAACACTGCACGTAAGTGTGCTGCCTTTCTTCCCTTGTTACGTATGGAATAAAGGGAATTCTTAACTCAGATCTCACTGTAGACCCAATGAATGGCACACATCCGCACAAACACCCACACACTTCCCTCTGTTACAGATCCATGCTAAAGACCAGAAGTTGGCCATGGCTGTGCTGAATATATACTTCTGTTGGATTTCCATGGAATTTGGTTTCATTAGATTGCATGTTAAGTTAAATATGTTAAAAAAAGAAAATATTTCATTTTTCCTACCTCTAGGTTAGGGTCAGTCAAAGAGATTTCAAAGGGAGCGGAGCTGCCATATTAATGTCCCAACGCCAGAGGGGAGCTTCCCAAGCCACCTTGAAGCAGCCGAGCCCCAGCTTGCTCCAGATCACTGTGGAGCGGAACCAATTTTTAAATGTCTTCATCTGGTCCCTCCTACTTTCATGGTTGCTCTGGGGGTGGTGAGAATCAGGACGCACTGAAAGCTGCTGGGACATCTGACTCTTTATTTTCTTGGCTCTACAAGTCTTAACTCTGCACCAGTCCTCCCGACTGTGCAGAATTTCACTTTTGAGAGTAGAGGCAAAAGGAGACACACAGAGAGGGGCAGGAGTTTGCACTGCTGTTTCATGAGAGGAGGAAAGAGGCACCATACATTCCCCAAAGTGCTTCTGGGTGCCCTGCCAATCAATGCCACTTTTCCCACAGTCTCTAACTCAAACTTCCCCTCCGTGATATGACATTGGGGATAAGTGCTCCCAAGAGGAAACTCATTTTAAGTATCCTTACATTTTCAGGAAATACTTCCAATTCTCTCTCTCTTAAGAGTGCATTTGGATTTCATGGATAGACATGGGATGTGGAGAGAGAGAAGTGTCTCAATTATCTCAGTTATATGATTAGACCTGCTCTTTGCTCCTCCAAGGACAAGACTAAGGTATGAGGCAAAATCATGGGGCAGCTTGGGTTCCCTATAAGAACTTCCTACCAGTATCTTGAATCACAGTGGATTATGAGAAGTAACGTCCAGCTTCCTGAGGTATTCAAGAGTGTTCTGGACAGTCACTTGATGTGGTATACAAAGGATTCCATTGTCAGAAGAGAAGAGTGGTATCGAGGAAGAAGAACATTTCTCCCTCCTCTCTCTCCATTCCCCCCATTCTCCGCTCATAGAGAAGGAAATGTCTGCCCAAGGTTTAGCCCTTCCCACCACCCTGTGGGAGAAGTACATTTCAATCTGTCTGGACAAAAGTTGGCCTCTTTGGCACCACATTTTAACAGAGGGTAGTGTTATTGTATCTTGAGAAAGACATGGGCATGTCACACTTCCCTCTTTCACTTCCTGTATCCACTCAAAGCAGATTGTTCCCACTTTCCCTTTAAATTTTTTTTTTTTTTGAGGAAGATTAGCACTGAGCTAACTGCTGCCAACCCTCCTCTTTTTGCTGAGGAAGACTGGCCCTGAGCTAACATCCGTGCCCATCTTCCTCTACTTTATACATGGGACGCCTACCACAGCATGATATGCCAAGTGGTGCCATGTCTGCACCCAGGATCTGAACCAGCAGACCTGGGGCCATCAAAGAGGAATGTGTGCACTTAACCGCTGTGCCACTGGGCTGGCCCCTCTCCTTAAATTTTTGCTTCACATATCTGAGGGTGAGGGCCTTGCTCCCCTTCTTCTCTAGACACATAAGGAAGTCAGGCCCAGTGGTAGGATAAGCATCCTAGGCCAGCTGGAAACGAGCCATCAACGGAAAGGGGACTCTCCTTGCTGCCTTTTCCCCTTTCCCCAGCACAGGCAGGTACAGCAGATTGGCCTTTGTCATATCGTGGGGATGAGATCCTTGGGGTTTGAGGTTTCCTTAAGAGTAAACTAGAAGCCTCATCTAGCCTTCCATGATTAAACTGCATTCTCAAATCTATCTTTTGACCATAAGGATGTTTCTCTTTGCCCAGCCATTCACCAAGTTGGTTCTTCCTTTCACACTCAGCTATCATTTTTGTATGAGCAATCAAAACCTCAAACAAAATCCAACCAAACACAGGTACAGTGGCACACCTACTTGGTATGGTCTAAAGAGAACACAGGTTTTCCGTAACCATTAATACAGCATAAGCAGAATTTGGTAGGTGTATACACATCACCCTCAGGAAAGAATCCAAGTTTTTTCATTGCAAATGGTGAGATAGAATATATGAAAATTTGAGAATTATTATATAATTTATAGTGTCCTTTAACCCTAAGGCCCTAAGATTCAGTGAAAGGTGGTGTTTTCTATTTCGTCTAAGATTTTCTCAGTTCAATCATCATCTGTTAGGTTTAAAAATACAGCTAAAATTTCTAAAAATTCACAGTACTCTTCTAGAATTGATTTTGTCTGTTGGTGCCTTTTACCTCTTTAATCAATGTGTGAGAATTCTTTGGAACCTACTGTAGAAAGTGTAAATTACAAGTAATCCCCAGGAGCAAGTTGTCAGCATACCAATTCGACTGGCTTTGGTAAACTCCGCCTGCAGTTGCTATGTGTTGCAAATAAACAATAAACAGTTACTCTTTGTACTTTTTACCAGAAAGTTCTCCCTTACCTGAGGAAAATTATTTCTATAAAAATCTGTGTCTCAAGGACTTTTCTTGTGTTTTTTCTGATACCAGTACAATCAGGAAGCAAGAAAGTGTTTGCTGAAAAGCCAGGTTTCCCTGAGCTTTGCAGGCCAATGAGGATGAAGAGTAACTCAAATAAACTTTGGAAAGCCAGCCAAACCTCTGAAACTTGCCAGCAGTTTACCCACTAAGTTGGTTATGCTTTTTCAGTTAATACCGTATCCTGAAATGACCTGATGGAAAACCAGTGTCAGATGACATATGACATCAAGTGTTCAATGAGAATTCTGCTGGCATAATATTCCATTTGACTCCTTGTGTTCTTTCACCTTCCACAGCTCTCAGTGAGAACTGACTTCCGTTTCAATCTCCAGCAAAACATGCAAGACAGAAATTTAATTCCCTAGGGAAGTTAATCTCAATGGCATTCATAGATTTTGTTTTGGATTAGAATATAGTAACCCCCTAACTGAAGTATCTTTTATTTTTCCATAAAGAGTCTTTTTTGACATCAATCTCACTTATATTTGATGGCTATTTTACATTTTATTTTGTTACTGAAGATACCCAAAAGCATCTATATTTCATTCAGAACTGAAACAAAGTGTTTAACTAGTTGACTTTTCTCTATCTCCCAACAATCACTAATTCAGTATTGACTACTAGCTTGACTTCTCAAATATGGTGTTTTATAGCACCTTGATTTATAGCTGAGTATATGTAAAGGTTATGTTGGCATTTACATTATAAGGCCATGTTTTTGTGGGTTTATAGCTCCGTCATAAAAATAATTCTGACCAAAACTTGGAATGGTAAGTTTCCACTGTGAAACACAAGTTTGTTCCTAGATGCACTACACACACACACACACATCAGAATTCAAAAACTACTGTTTTGTAAAATAACATTCATTCAATATGTTGCCCTGAAGAAAATGGATTGAAAGAAAGTCAAGGGTATGAAGTGAAATCCAACATAGCTGTCATCCAGTGGTAGCCACTTACAGCCTAAGATATATGTTAGTAGATTTGAAAGATAATTTAATAACAAAAGAAGTGATTGTATAATTTTCAAGTAGTTAAGGATTAAAGGGCAGAAAGATAAGTAAGACCTCCACAAAAAATAGCTTTATCTTAACCAGAAATGCTTGCAACTTTCCTCCACACTGTATAGTTGATATTCTCTGAATCTCTTTGCAGATGTGATCGAATGTCCTTGAACACATTTATTACAGTTCATCTTCTACATAGCAACAGAGAAGGCCGTGCTTATAAACCAGAACTGGCACTGGATCTGGTCAGTCATTAAGCAAACATATTCCTATGTCATCTGAGGCTTGCGTGCCCACTGCTTGCCTATAAAAGGGAAATAGGATTTCTGATACACAAATTACTTCCTAAGACGTGTAAAGGTGTTGCCTCCAGTTCACATCTTACCCACTTTTGTATTATTTGACTGTCTTCAAATACTAGAACATACCTCCAAAAATTTTCCATGGTTCTCTTCAAAATTATTTTTCATTTACATTGGTCATGAGCTCTGTTAGCAAATGAGAAACAAGTATTTTCACTGAGACATTAAAAACAAATTAAGAACTAGGGGGAAAATCTGAGACAACATAAATACCAGAGTCTAATCATATCAAAAAGATAAGGCAATTGGTGTTTCTGAAAAATCACTTAATTCCCTCTTAATGGTAGAACTAATACACGCAAATAGCACTCACGAAAGAATAAAGTGATCTAATAGAAACTAGCACTTGTAGTGCGTGATTCTGTTTTAGTTGGTGACAAAAGTTACAGCTCAGAGGTTAAGAGCATGGACTAAGGTGCTAGGTTGCCTGATTCAAATCCTAGCTCTGGCACTTCTACTAGCTGCGTGACCTTGGACTAGTTACTCAGCCTCTTTGTGCCTCTATGTGGGTAAACAGTATCTGCGTTGTAGAGAAGTTTCAATGTTTAAATGAGTTAGTAAACCAGAAATCCTTTCAATTCCTGGTACGTCATAAGTGCTATATAACTATTAACTACTACTACTGTTATTGTTATGATGATGCTGATGATGATGATGACGTGACCCAACTCAGAAGAAAAATTCTGCAGGAAAGTATGACATGGTTTAGTGTATCAAAATCATATATCATTCTCCAATCCAGGTTCTTTATATTTAAGACATTTTAACAAATAGAAAACCTATGTACTCAGGAGAAAATGAATAAGAACAAAGGCAATATTGTCTTACGTGTTATGACACTAATAAAGTAAGACTGCTTGAAGAAATATACCAAATTGTGCAATGTTTAACATTGGCCGATGGTTGGCTTTACTGGGGAAAAAATATATCATCACATTTGTCACTTGGTGAGTTTTGCATGTGAAAATAAGGAGGAACTTACTTGTCTCAACTGCTGATGTTGCTTAAACGAGTGGATCAAACTAAGATCTTAGGTACCCTCCAAACTGAGGAGCTGGTTTCATGACTGGGGAGGTGAGAAAAGCTGAGGTTCTTTTACTCTCAGAGCAAGCTCCCAAGATGTTGAATGTCATCCTTGGTTAGATTATAAATTGGAGACCATTAAACTCTCTTCTCTGGGCAAGAGAAGGAAGGAATTTGAGACTGCTCAATTCAGTGAAGAGAGTAATTCAGGATGATTTTGGTGCCACTCAACCTAGAAGCAGGTGGGGAGATTATATCTTACCTCTCTCTTTACTATAATGGTTTGGTCTGCTACTTACTTTTGACTGGCTCAAAAGCATGTACCAAAAGTCAAGACAGAGGAATTTGATTAAAGTGTCCCTTGCTGAATTTTTTTTTAAAAAACAAAAAACAAACTCCTCTTTCCACAAATTTCAGAGTAGCATGAAGATATATTTGAATTAATTACTCCCTTCAGAATGCCAGCGATGGAACTTCCTGGACACAGAAAGACAAATTTAACCCTACTGTCCTCTCATATTTTCCTGTCAATCTAGGGTCTACTTGAGAATAGGTTTCTGAGTGCTGTCAATAACCACTACGAAAGAAGTTTTGGTATGCTTACTTCAAACAAACAGAACTCCTTTCAGGGAGGAGACCAGTAGTAGATGTTTATCCAACAGAATTACTGCCGCAATATGGGTCACTCCACCCTTGAGCTACACTCCACCTACAAAACTGAGCCCTATGTGTGTGAAGCCACTTGAACATACCCTCTTCCTCAAAGTTCTATGAGCCATGCTAAATGAGAACAATGGCGAAAAGAAACAAGCCTATGTTATTTTCTGCGCAATTCCTGAGCTCGTCATGTTAAAAAATAAATCTGTGGTTGTTCCTCCCACCTCCAACCCCTTATTCAATTTCACTGCATATTTTAGAGATTAAAGTGTTCAGCTCTCTTCCTCTCTCTGCTGTGTTATTAGAAAATAAGAGAATGACAGTTTAAAAATATTACAGTTTTTAAAACCCTGTTTGAAGCTAGGATACGGCAATGAAATAAGTTCCCCTTAAGGAGAAGATTCAGGATGGCTCACTACATCTCTTTAGACGTCAGAGGCATCTAATGCCTGTGAATCAGTCCTCTCCGACTTGTTCTCCAGCTGATGTGATGTTGTAACGGCAAGCATCTCTATTTCATTCCAGTGCTAAATGACTCCATTTGGTCAGTTTATCAGTGAAACTTCTGGAGAGAATGTCTCTCCTATTTCAAGTTCATTTGACCCCATAATGGTCATTTTAGGAGCGGGCAGATGTACTAGGAATTTGGCTCCACTTCAGATGGTCTGAGGACCAGCAGCTCTATCACCTTTAGACCTGCTAGGTATGGAGAATCTCACGGCCTGATCCAGACCTTTTAAGTCAAAATCTGCATTTTAACGAGACCTGGGGTGATTTGCATGCATTTTAAAGTTTGGGAACCACTGGTTAAAAGAGTCGTAAGTTCTACTAGAAATCATAATAAGGCAACTTCCCCATACTGATTTTTGGCAACAAATCAAGATTATTTTAATGCAATTTACTCAAAAAGTTTTTGATGACTTTCTCTTTTTTTGTAATATAAAGTTAGTCTATAATATATGTTAATTCATTTGAAGATGTTTTAATGATTTTCATAGCCATGATATACAACTTCCAGTGGATATGTAAACTCAATATTTTAAGCATTTACTTGCACATAAATTATAATTAGTTTTGAGCATTGTTGATAGAAAAACTGAAATCTGCAGATAATTCTTAATTTGGCATCCTTCTTAAAAGCTTTTCCATCCTTCACCCAAAATTTGGATATATATTAGAGATTGTTAATAACGAAAGTAAATATTATATTATGTTGCAAAATTAGCTAGTGAATGTAAACTTTTAGATTATTTCTGTAAGCCATATATATATATAATGCTTTATGCTTTATTCTATATTTTTTTAAATGCTGATTTTTCACTCATTCAAAACTTCACTAGACGGCTGGCCCAGTGCTGCAGTAGTTAAGTTCACGTACTCCACTTCAGCAGCCCAGGGTTCGCCGGTTTGGATCCCGGGCGCAGACCTATGCACCGCTATTGAAGTCATGCTGTGGCAGGCATCCCACATATAAAATAGAGGAAGATGGGCACAGATGTTTGCTCAGGACCAGTCTTCCTCAGCAAAAAGAGGAGGATTGGTGGCATATCTTAGCTCAGGGCTAATCTTCCTCAAAAAAAAAAAAAAAAGAGAGCTAGGAATGTTCAAGGCATGGGAGATCCAGCAGTGACCACTAGAGACAAAATCTTTCCCACCCTACAGGAGGGCAGATAGGCAATTGATAAAAATAAAGAAGTCAAAGGTATTGTGTATTAGATGGTATAAGTGCTGTGGAGACAAAGAAACGGGGTGGTATAGGGATTGCTGGGGAAGGAAGTTTTTAAACAAGTTGTCCAGAAACGCCCCATGGGCCAGGTATCATTTAATCAAAGATCCCCAAGGAGATGAGGAGCCCAGTCTTAAGGATATCCAGGCAGGGGAACAGCAAGTGAGGTGGTCTGAGTCAGGAGTGTGCCTGATATGTTCCAGGACCAGCAAGGAGGACAACATGGCGGAGTGAGCAAGAGCTGGAGTAGGAGATGAGATCCAAGAGATGATGGGGTGACAAGAAGATCAGGTAGAGCCTGATAGGCCATTACAAGGACATTTCACTTGGAGTGAGATGGAAAGATATTGGAGTGATGTGACCTACCTTATGTTTGAAAAGCATCAGCTTGTCAGCAGACTGAGGGCATGTGTACCTCCAGCTACAGGGGCAAAGATGAGAAGGGAAGGGAGTATACTTTGTCTATCCTCTCTCTCCAATAATACGTGACCCCCACCCCTTCCCAGCCATAGATGCACTTCTCATCATCATTATATTCATTTCTTCTTATCAATATGCACAGAGTTATAGATCTGGAGTGAACTTAGAGTCCAGATAATACAATCACTTCATTTTAGAAATTAGCAAACTGAGGCCTGAAAAATTATGTGATTTGTTCAAGGTCACAAACCGAGTATATGGCCCAGGCATTACTGGAAGTTTTGTGACTTCTCTTCTCACGTAGGGGCTTAGTGTAGAATAGTTGAAAGGAAGGGGCTCTGGTGCCAGACAACCCAGGTCTTAGCTGGGTCATGGAATAGCTCTACTGCCTTGGGGACATTAACAAACCAGAAATAAGAGTGCCTACCCATAGGATTGTTGTGGTGATAAACTCCATGTAAAGGAAACCAGTAGAGTGCTTGGGAGGTCGCTGGCACTCAAAATAGGAGAGCTTTCACTCTCTTTGCCCACGATCACAGCATCATCATGTGAAAGCTACTAGAGGTTAGAGTCTGTATCATTTCAATATGCTGTTTAGCCCACCACACAGTACAATGCTCATGATGGTACTGATGTTATCAGACAACTCTAATAAAGACTGAAAGAGAAAAATAATAAATTCACAGATTTCGCTATTTTGCCCACAATCTGTTTTATCTTTATAAGAGGAGGGTATTGAGAAAAGACAGACACTAAAAAGCAACTGACTTTGTTAGTTTATACTCATAGAAGAGATGAATTATGAATTAAAATAATTATAATTATGGTAGCTACCATTGAGTTAACACCTACTATAGGTCAAATGCTGTGCCAGGTACTTCATACACATGTTAAATCTTTTATGCTCCCAATAAAAGCTTATCATTAGGTATAAAATATGCTCATTTGACAGATAGAAATACTGAGACTCACAGAGATGAAGTCACCCGTGATATATGTTTACAACAATAGTACATGGTAAAGATGGGAACGGAGAATGGCTATGTCATCCACAGGAAGCTTCCTCTCAAAGGGTTCACACTGAGCTTTATCAAGCATACATACAAAGTATGTATGCAAAGAATGCATGTATGTAAGTAATAGTTTCCATTTATTGAATGCCCATGTGTGCCAGGCACTGTATTTCTCAGTTTATTTACTACCTTATTTAATCCTCACAGCAGGTATTATTTCCCTATTTTATAATCAAGGAAACAGGCTCAGAGAGGGATTAACTTGCCCTGAGTCACACTGCTCCATGAGGCAAAACCAGGATTTGAATTCAGGCTCTCTGACACCAATGCCTGGATTTGGTCTACCTGGGCTGGATCTCACTTGACCATCTTACCAACTAACTATTCTGTCTATTATGGCAGCCACAGGGGTACCTGGAGGACAATTACGTCTCCTTGGATATTATGTTCAAATGTTGGTTTTATCCCAGTTTTCTCAGTAGCCATTAAGGCTCGGTCGTTAATGATGAAAATGCCTTCAGCAACATTCCAGAGAACGTTCTTAACCGCTTTACAGTGCTGGTAATTTAACAAACTGAAAAGCAAAGAACATGGGTCAGACATGCTGCAATCAGCGCTTCTCCTTTATATTTCCATTATGGAGAGTTTTAATCCTTATTTGAACAGGATACATTACCAGACCCAGTTTAGGAATTTCCCCAGATTGGATCAGTCCCATCAGAGTCCTAGTCCCCAGTCCATGGCTGCTTGCTCAAATAGACAGCCCATGCTGCCACCTTTGACCCTTAGCCCCACAGCATCAGCATCACAGCCTCTGCTACTGTGGTGGCAGCCAGAGTGGTTCTTGGAACCGGGTACAACCTCAATGGACCTATGAAAGCTATAAGTCCTCTGACATTTCCAAGCTCAAATGATGCATCATACTGTGGTGTGTAGAATCTGTTTTCTCGGTAATTATCTGGAGAGGCAAGTGACAAAGTCCGGAAGTATTAATGCCCCATGGAGTGAACTTTGACCAATGAGAGAGGGAAGACAAGAAAGAAAGGGCAAGTAAATTCCTCTCCCTCTTCCCTCTAAGACAGGAGTTGTCAAACTACGGCCAAAGGGCCAACCTAGCCTGCCTCCTATTTTTGTAAATAAAGTTTTATTGGAACATAGCCATGCCCATTCAATTACTTATTGTCTATGACAACCTTCGTGCCACGACAACAGAGTTGAGTAAATGTGACAGATACCATGTGCCCTACAAAGTCTAAAATATTTACTATTTGGCTTTTACAGAAAAAAGTCTGCAGACCCCTGCCCTAAAGGTTTACTCTGAGGCAGGGCCTGTTTGGAAAACACTGTACAGAAGAAAGCAACCAGTTGTGTTTTTTATGAAGCTATGGCCAGCTTGATTATATATCTCTTTGTGTATGCATTCCTTCCTCCTTGCCCCATTTGTCCTTTTTTTTGGCTTCAGACTTGCTGCTCTGAGATTGCACCTGTCAATAAAGTCTGAGCACGTAAGCTTCGTCACAGACTCTGTTTGCTAGAGAACCAGAGATTAAGAGAGCTACAGATCTAAGATCCAGATTCATGAATTTTGTTCTTCCCAGACGTGTTGGTTTTCTGATAAATTTCATTAATCTATTAAAAAATATATAATCACTTTCTAGTTCTTCCATGTTAATTTGAACTAGTTTTATAAAGCCATTTATACATGTAAAATCTTTGCTGAGAATGTATTGAAGATTCAGACCAATTTTACTTATATTGTATATCTTTGAGAGTGGTTTTGCAATCCAGGATTCCTCTTGACTATAGTAGCATTTCACTTGGTAGCACACAACGGGCAGTCACTAGTGTTTTCCAAGGTCATATTTAATTAACTGTATGAATAGCAACCTGCATCTATCTTGGTTCGATGTCATCTCTCCTCCTTTGTATTTGATTCCCCAATAACTAAGTCTACCCACTACTCTAAGTTTCTCTGATTTTATCCGCATATTTTCTCTTATCAATTTCTAAAGATTTAATTTACAAGTTCTATGAAACTACCAAGAAAGCACTTATTTTCAGCCTAAAGAAAAGCATTAGATACTGAGACTGATAAGAAATGGAGGACACATTATAGAAAGCTGATGGATGGCCAAGGAGCCTTCAAAAATTCATGTTTTAACTTTCATTGTCTTTGCCCACACCCTGCTTACTAAGAAGCTTCCCTTGAAGAAGGAATAGTTCAAACAGGAACACCAATTTGAATTTGATCAGGGTTGTCAGTCTACTTACAACCAAAGGTGAAAGAGATCAATGCTGTAGGTAAACCAGCGATTTAGCTTAGATCTTCTCTCATCCCGTCTCTGTATCTCTAGTTAAGATGATCTGGATGAGATCTGGTCAGAGAATGAGTGACTAACCCCATCAGGGATCGTTTGCTGAGTCAACCTTGAAAAATTCCAATGTTGTCTGGGACTTCTCAACCACGTGCAATCTTGAGAGATTTTTGTGGAACAAAATTGTGGAAAAGGAATTGCCTTGGTTCCTTCTTCAAGTTCTCCTCCAGGCTCTTAAGCCAAAATGAATTATCTGCCATCCAACAATTGGGAGAACAACTTAACGGTTCTTTATCAGTTTGACGATTTTAGCTGTAGATGAGACAAAAGAAATCATGATCAGACTTTAGATATAAAGATTGAAATGGAATGGTGGCAATTACACAGAAATCAGAGACTGTGCTTCACTTTACAGTGACTGCATTCTTCCCACCATTCTCATCTTCTGCCTTTCATGCTTGGGAAAAATCATTTGCAAGTTTGGAAAGTGAAACAAAAATCCAAACTTCACTAAAATGTTAGGATGCTTTGATTTAGCCAGAGAACTTTCCCTTTCAGTTGAATCCTGTTTAAATATCCATAGCAACTCTACATTTAAAAATAGAAACTAATTCACAGATCGCTGTGTTAGCTTGCATTTGGGTACCAGCTTTGAAGAAGCCGTAAACATTCTAATTAATAAATTAAAACATTCCTTGGGTGTTACTATAGATGCTATACCTTTGCTTCAGTTACAAAAGCAAACTAACAATAATTATTTAGAACATTAGAAAAAGTCTGTAAATATGGAATGCATTTGGAACCAAATGTAAGCCCTTAAAATTTGGTTAACTTCCCTCTATGTGATTAAAATCCAATGAAGATCAAATAAGATTTGACAAAAAAAAGAAAAAATATATATATAAAATTAGCTTTCCTCGTGTTTATGCACAGTCCAGAGAAACAAAAAGCCATAGAAATCAAGAAAGAAAAATCAAAGTGCCTATTTTAATTTTTCTATTGCAATAATACCTCCATAGTTTAGGCTTTAGACTCATCTTTAGAGGAGCATTCTAAGCAGGACCTAAATATCCAGATTATTACAGCCTAAATATTCTTACAGTTTCCAAATAGTATCATTTTTATCCAGATATCTGAATAAATATTAATATAGTCACAGCTTATCTTCCTCAAGTTAAAACGAAACAAAACAAAAACAAACATAAAACTCTAGTTAACAATTCCTCCTGAACTTCCTTTTAAATCCACTTATTTACATGACACTCAACTCTTTCCAGTGTATCCAAATCTGTTGTAAATTTTAGAAATAGTGCTATTATTAAAATTAGTATTAAATATCAGGGAAAATTTTATCATCCCAATTAAGAACTTATTGCTATTTATTAAATTTCCCAAAGCAACCGAATGGCAATAGCTACAGATATTTATGCAATTAGTAACAACACTTTATAAAAAATCTTAAAAGATGTATTGTTTTACCTATAACACTGACTTCTTTTATCTGTGAAAAACAAATGTCCATAGTAGGGAACCACGGCAATATCTAATATTTTACAATGCTTTATTTCTAACCGTGAAAGATTTTCAAGGGATAAGACTCCCAGAATCTCAGAGATCCGGCCCCATGCTATTGTTTTACCCTGTGCACGAAGATAAACTATGTCCTGTCAATATAAACCATTACTGAGGCTCAAGTCCTTCACTCCTTAGACTCTATTTCAGTAGGCCACGACTACTAAGGTGCCACTGCTAGGGCCGTAGATTCTATTTCCTGATGGGGCGTGGCAATGGAACTGTGTTCACTACTCAACAACACTACGATATTGTGTTTCAACCTGCAAAGAAACTCTACTACTATGAAGACTAGAAGAGCCAAGCATGGTTGGCATATTTGACTAACCATCTCTTTGGCTTGCTGGTCCATGAGCAGTATGAATTGACTGCTTTGCTGCTCGTTTTTCTCTGAGCTTTCTCACTGAGCAATCCAAGCGGTATCAACTCTGAACTCTTAGCCCAGACACCTGAAATTTGAGGGAACCTCCCAGTGGTTGTTTATCTCAGAGTTTCTCAAATTTCGTGTAGAGAGAAGCTATTTTGAAATCTCTAAAGAAATTTGAAGGGCGAGAAAGACCCCGATGAGGAGGAGATATTCATGCTCTCCCTCTTTTTAATTGAAATGCTTCTTTCCTTTGCTCAGCCACATTAAACATCCATCTATCTCCAAAGCCTTAAGGAGCTTTATTGTGTACAGGTGTATTGGGTTAGACAACATGGTAAGCTCTTAGCATCCACAGATTTTAACATCCATAATTTCACCAACAGTGAATAACCTTGAAGAATTTGAGTTGGACGTGTTGCAGGCTAGAGGCTTATTGACCTCATCAACTGCAACTAAGATCTGTTATTCTCTACCTTTCACATAAACACTAAAAATCATGAGGTGATATAAATTTTGTTTCCCTGTGAAAAAAAAATAGTCCTCAACAAGAGGGAATCACTACTGCTAGAGGTGGAAATGAAAGAGAATGTGAAACAATCTAAGAAAGTTATGGATCTTAGAATATAAAAAGTTTCATGGGGAAAATAATTGGTTATTGTGATATTCACAAATTTGAATATTTACAAAGCCTTGAGATGGTTCTCTCTTGAATTTAAAGAGTCTATTCTAAATCTAGGATTTTTAAGTAATCATAATATTGTACCACAAGCAAACTATTTATGGGACTGAAAATGTAAGAAACCAAGCATAACCAATTCAGTCAACAAGTCAGAAAAAGAAGAAGTCACAAAAATAAATGTTTTATGAAGAAACCACATAGAGACGGAATATCAACTCAGTCTCCACTCAGCATTGGCTCAATTTTCGGACACCACAAGATTTTGGAATCTTGTGTGTTAATACAGGTGAAGAGAATAGATTTTGGGTGTTTTCCATCAAAAATGTCTCTTGTACATTTTGACATACTTTAAACCACATATATAGGGCTCAAAACCATTTATAAGTGAGAGGAAAAGCCAATATAAAATCATCTTACAATCTGACTGGTTTATTTTCTTTGGCTCGAGTGGGTGCTGAGTGCCTTATCTTTTTTATGTACTGCCAAAAGAGCAACTGTCTTTAGTTATAGTATGTATATGATAATATCAATGGTAAGTCTCTGTCCTGAAAATTTCTGCAGACAATCATAACAGAAGACCAAGAGTGGAGAAATTCTTTGGAGAACTGAGAACATTTCATTGCTCTCTGGAGTGCAGCCATAGCTGGCCAATATAAACTTTTTTTGTGAAGCGGCACCCATCTGGCTTTTATAGACAGGCACTAAACTCCCTGTAAGCAGTGTCATCCATCTGGCTTTTATGAATGTATGATGTACTGGGTTCAACTCAAATGATAACATCTGTCTCCATAGATAAACCAAAGCCAGTCTATAAAGATATATCTACGTATCTGTATGAATTACATAATAGGGTGACATGGCTGGTAAAGGTAATTGGTGGCACTGTTACTTTATCTCCCCCATCACCACTACCATTTATACTTATTTCAGTGTCTTCCCTTAGCTTTCACAAATGCTTCAGAAAATACATAATATTTAATGACTGTTTATGTGTAGGTGAGAGTGTGTGTGTTGTGTGTAAAGTAAACCTTTATGATTTTTTCGCCTGTTCAATGATGGCTCAATTGTTTCTAGCTTTAAAAAAAAACTCTGAAATGAGAGGAGGTTAGCTTTGCAAAGTCTATGTTAATTTTCAGCAATCTTTCTGGAAATACATGATGTCGAAGAACCTGCCTGGCATGTGATAGTGAGGTTCCCTTCATCAACTTGTATACTATACACAGGGTCAAGAATCTAAATCTTTTCAATTTATATGCCTGAACACTTGAACAATTTATCAAGGAACATGCTCATTTCCAGAGCAAGAAGCAATTAGTTATATTAAACATTCAAGATATTGAATGAAACAGAACACTTTAGAAATTATAAAGTAAACACACAAGAATGAATTCTTATCACTCTAATAGTTTAACTGCAGGACATCAGGGCTTTCACTGGATGTAATATGCATTGTTTGCTTTAGTAACTAAACCAAAGGTTTTGCACTTACAGAACAACTGCAGTGTTACGTAAGATTAACTGTTTATTAGGGCACTGCGTTGGATTCTTGCGTAACCCTCTTGAGTCAGTGTTAAAATAGACTCTATTGGGTAGCCTAGAGTTTTCCCACACGGAAACACACTGACCCCAAGATGATTTAAAAAAAGCATTAGTAACAACAAGCAGAAAATGCTGTCTGATGGACAACAATCCAATGCACCCTTGAGTCACTGCTCTAGACCTTGAACCAATGAGAGTTGCTCTGGAGGTACTGATGTGAATGGTATATTGCACTCTCTAGTTTTCTTCTCCAGAGTAGAAAGAAAACCAAGATGTGTGTTACTCACCAAATTCTGCTCTTGATTTAAGGAGACACATACAATTACTTCTCAATACTTTCTAGAATCACTTATTTATCTCCACCTAGCTATTTATTTTAGTAAAAGGAGAGCCCCTATCCAGGCAATGCTACACTATTATACTCTGTGAGCTTTCTCAGAAAGGTTTCTTGTAACTAAAATGATAAAGCAGAAAGATTTACTTCCTAAAGTTATTCCTTTGATTACCACTCAGTCAGGGGTAGGGCCGACTATATCTAACGTATAGAGAACAGCGGAAGGAAGAAGTGTACTGCCTTTTATCCTGAAAAGTCATCACCTAGGAGAGTCGTTGTCATTGGTTTCATATCTGGTTAGGGAAACCATTGCTTTACCCCATCACCCTGGTATCCTGTAAAACCACTGGTGAGGTAGGCAGAGAATCATTCCCAAAATACATTAAATATTTCTAAACTACTCTAATGGTCTATTAATTCACTTCCAGGAGGCAATAATACATGTCATACAAATTAAATACATACACAAGCATGAACTCACACATACATACACACATGAGCCATAATTAATTATATTTTAAATACAAAATTCTTATTCTGTACAAGGGAAATGTTTTCCAAATTCAGGCCAAAGAATTAAAAAGGAGGATGATATAGTCTACTGCTTTCAGAGGCAAAAAATGGGGTTTCTCATTTCAATCAACCCACAAATTTCTCTGTGATTTTTGGAAAATGAAATAAAATTTCCATAGACTCTAATTATCTGTAAAATCACAATATTGCAGATAAGCATGATACAATTTGTGTGTGTGTGTGTGTGGGTGTGGGTGTGGGTGTGGGTGTGTGTGTGGAGGATTAGCCCTGAGCTAACATCCGTTGCAAGTCTTCCCCTTTTTTTGCTTAAGGAAGGTTAGCCCTGAGCTAACATCTGTGCCAATCCTCCTCTACTTTGCGTGAAGGATGCCTGCACAGCATGGCTGATGAGTGGAGCAGGTCTGCACCTGGGATCCGAACCCACGAACCCCAGGCCACTGAAGCAGAGTGCATGGAACTTTAACCACTCAGCCAAGGGGCCAGCCCTGATGATACAATTTTTAAGATCTTAGGAAAGTTCCATGAAGAGGGAATGGGCTTCAGTCATAAGGCAAACAGTCAAATTAGCTGTGGCAAGAGATTTAAAGTTGGATTTAGGACCTGGGTTCTAGCCTTGATTATTCAGCTATGAGCTGTCTGACTTTAGTCAAGTCATGTTACCTCTCACCTTTTTATATAAAGGGAATAATACTTATAATACATGATGGTTGTGGAGATTAAATAACATAATGCACATGGATAAACCAAGCATAATGGCAGGCACATAGTAGATATTTGGTAAATATTAGTACCTTTCCCCATGCATCTGGAGCTTGGTTATAGTTGCTATAAAGCCTTCTAACAGCAATAGGTAAAAGCCAATCTAGACCCTGAGATTTAAAATAAAAGTTAATTTCAAAATATCAAAATGAAAGGTGAAATTGTTCCTGATTTACTACTATAACAAAAATAATTTAATTATTGTAGAGAAGGGAGAAAAGTAGTATTCATTTCAAGTTTGGAGGATTTCAACAAGGTTCTAGCCACTTTGCATGTAATAATCCGAGAGAATAAGGAGGCTCCTTTCTACTCAGTGCTGTAGCTCAAAGCTGGTCTGAACTCCCTAACAATGGAAGGCAGGTAGACATCTTTCCCCAAAGGAAGAACCACCTCTATACCTTGAATCTTTTGACATTAAATTCTGATAGGAAAACCAGGCTGAGTCCAAACAAAAGAATTATTCTTTTTTTCTCAATTTACCTTTCACCAAATTAAGATAATTTTCATATTAAGAAGACCACAGGCAAATGATCGCTTAGTATACCAAACACTTTGGAGGAGTTGGCCAAAATAAACTGATGAGTTTGTTTTGCTGGGCCAGTCCCACAATTCTTTTCTTTTGAAAAGGGAAAGGATGATGTTTTTGGTCAGGTCCCTGGGAGGTGAACTCTGAGGGGACTGAGATTTGTATGCACAAAGCTTATTGGGGAATATCCTTGGCATTACCACCTGTGGGATGGTAAAAGAAGTGGCACTGGGCAGAGAGAGAAAGGGGGCACCACGAAGACCTCAGCCAGTCTCATAGGGAGTTCTAGAGCTAGGAGCATTGACAGCACAGTTGTTGGAAATGAGGCAAAGGAGTTAACCTTTATATCCTTCGCATGAACCATTAGATCCAGGCTACCCTGGGAAGGAGGAATGACCCGGTTATTGAGTTATCAGCTTTGTGCTGTTGGCCTTCAACATTCCCAGAAGCTTGGGGAATGAGAAATTCAGTCCTAGGAAGGAAAGTGGGGATGGGAGGCTGCTCCCAAGGCTTTATGTGGCATTCCTCATGATTGCTCTTACCCACAGGCTTAGGCTTAGGAACCAATGTGAGATCTTCCTGCTACACTCAATTATATTCTGGAGGACTGAGGAAATAGTCACTGGGTGGGTCTCTGGACCCCTTCAGCCAAACCTGGACCAGGACTTCATTTATTATTTATTCCTCATAGGCTCTGTATCCACTGTTCCTCAAAATGTTTGAGTATTCCCATTTTCTCAGTATGTAGTTATTAAGCAAATGCCCATTGGCTCCTTTGTGGAAATACTGGGGGATCTATTACCATACATACTTGTCATGATCTTGCTGTGTCCTTCCTTCTGGAAATCTGGTCTCTCCTATACAGAGTAGGTTATGGATTGGTAAACTGGCTCAGATTCAGAAAAAGGGTGAAGAATTTTGACACTATATTGGAGAAGATGCCTAGCCTAATGATGATATTGATGATCTACTCTTGATTTATTCTAATTGTTTAGATTGAGCAATACCTTTGCTGGCTTCCCATCTATCTTGCCCGTGGAGATGCCCTATTCCATTAACCATCTCCAGAGCTCTCTGTATCTCGGGTCTCCCAGCTACCTCTGCAGCCTTGCTACTCATTGTAGTGAGTCTGCCCAACTGGTTTTTGACATTTAACAATTGGATTCTATCATTTCAGGATACTTTCCTTCTCCATTGCTGTCAGGGAGCCGAGTTCTCTTAAAGCAACTCCTACCGTCAGCTCTGGACTATGGAGCACAGCCACCAGAGAGCTTCTCTATGATGTTGTACCTCTCGACAAAGCATTCCTTACTACTTTGATAAATGGAGTGTCCTTTGCAACTTCCTTTAAAACAAAGACATCAGGCAGATTTTCCAGCCTTACATAGGATATTTACTTCCTTGAGCTTTTTTATTTCTTTTTGACTGTCTGTTCCTCAGTGTTGGCAGTCTACTTCACTTAATGTGGGCCATCATTTTCTCCACACTCCTAAGAGTGATTTCTAACTGTATGATGGCATCAACTCTCAGGATTCTTTACCCTGGCAGAATTCTCCCACATCGATAAACTCTCCCTCGGGCAAATTTCTTCCTCTCTCTCTTTGGGTAACACAATACAATTACATTTTAGAAAATTTGGAAGCAAGCAAGAAACAGAGGATTCTGTGCTATCAGAAAATTCCCCCAAATTAGGTGACTTTTCTTTAAATAGATTAGAATACCTAAGGTGAAACAGAATTGTGAGAAAAGCATTGTGATTTCAAACAATAAAATCATTTGTAAGTCTAATACTGTCTCAACGAGATGAGTGAGATGAAGGAGAATACAATTAGTGCATAATTTTTTTTCTGTGGTTCTTATATCTTCAGATATTTTTCTCTTTTTTTCATTCAATAGGAAGAGAGAGAATCTGGCCCTACAACCGTTTGCAGATGGAATAGCTAATATGTGTAACCACTTGGCCAACACCACTCTGTGAACACCTTGTAGGGCACAGTTTCCAACAGAATCTGTCATAGAATATAAAAAGGAGCTGTGCAAAATGTGGTTATCTAAGGTAGAAACAAAACATCTTCCTGAATTTTCCAGGCATAAAAAAGAAGGGGTCATATTTGTAGAGGCAAACAGCATTGACACTGCCTGAGACAGCCATTCACAGTTGCAATTACTTCTTAAATACCATCCTGAGCATTTCAGCATTTTTTAATCTTGATGCCAGCTGCCCCCACTGCCCCAAAGCCCAGACTACCAGCACTGCCAATCTTTCCCATATGCTAGAATTAGAATGTGAATATGGTGGCTAAAAGAAAAATGTTGAAAAAAAGGTCATTTTTCTAAAGGCCAACAATATCAAAAGTGAGTCCTTCTTAACTTGCTGAGTAAACCAGATAGTTTCCCTGTGAACAAAGCAACTCACTTAGCAGCCTAAACCACTAGAACTGAATTGACCTCTTGGATACATATGTATTAATATACACCCAAAGTATATTACATTTCATTTGTCTCTTAGATCACAGAGAGGTCCTTTCCTTTACCTTTAACCTTGAGACAGGTAAACACAACTGGGCCTGGGGATCTTCTGCATATTAATCAGAGATATTTGAAATATTTGATAAAAACAATGTATTATATTCCTTACATATTTGTTTTTCTTTTCATTTCTCTTGATATTTTGAGAAATTCAGTCCATATGCTTTTGAATCATTTACACTTAGATTATTTTAAAATGTTTTATGAGATCTATTTATCATCCAAAAGCTTTACAGATATTTCTTTTCTCTTCAAGCTCTTTATTAAAACACATACACAAAGGAAACTACGATTTGCCAAGTATAAACAAGTACAGACACCAAATATCTCAAGTAGACTTGGAAACCTGACTCTGTGAATTTAAAGTAAAATTTTATCCTTGGTTCATGTGAAAGATGTGCTGACACCCACTCCTGCCTGATCCCTCCAGTAGCTTCTATAACATAATTGCTACTTTTTATCATGGACCCTTTCCAGCTCCCAAGACTCTCCCATAGATGGTTCCAATTTGTCCCTTCAGGATTCCATACTCTTTTTCCACAAAAATAGCATCGCTGCCATCACTCACGGCAGGAGAGAGGGAGCTATACCCACATGGGAGCCTCTGTTGGGGAGGAAATGCCAACTGATAATGGATGGCCCTCCCTGCCATATGCACCCTTTTGTCCTCATTCTTATGTCACAGATTCTGTTTATATTTCCCTCCCTCCTTTTCTTTTCTCATACTCCCTTAGGTTTTCTTATCTCATCTTCTTTTTTTTTGTTTTTTTAACATCCTGCCTTTCGTGTGACTTAGGTCTTAGGAGAGCTACTCAGGACATTTGGATTTTGGGCCCCAGATAAACAAAATGGTTTAGGTATAACTAAAGAGAGACATCACAAAATTGATTGGAATAAAGTGTCACCTTAGCTCTTAGGGGCAAGACAAAGCACTGAAGCCTCTAGATTCAGCCCCAAAGGCAGGTAAATGGTTGTCCTTGTCCCTTACCAAAGAAGAAACTGCTCCCACAGTAGTCCTTTCACTATGTGTCCAGAAGGCAGTGCACTGAATTCTATGAACAAATGCAGTCCAAATCTTGTCTTCAGTTTCACTGCCTTGACTACAAATCCTTTGGAAATTTTACTAAGAGTGTATCATAAGCATCCCAGTTCAAACCACCATTAACGTTCACCTGAACAACCACAGAAGCTGCTTAACTGTGGGCCCACAGCCACTCCTTCCTCCCTCTATTCTTCATTCTATACACAGCATTTAGACAATGTTTTTCAGAATGCAAATTTGATCCCCTTAAACTCTTCTCCCTCACAAAGCTTATCAAGGCCTGTGAATAGTTCTCAAAATAAAGACCGAAGTCTAGCCCTGTCTTGAATCACTCTCCCCTCACTCCCCACACCCTACAGCTGCCCTTCTTTTCATTCCTCAGCTCTCCATGCTCCCTCCCACTGTAGGATCTCTGCACTGTGGTACCCCCTTTGAGTACTACACATCTCCCTGTCTGCCACCCTCACTGCCCATTCTCCTCCTCCACTCCTTACACAGTTAACCCTTACTCATCCTTCAGCTCTCAACTCAGGCATTATTTCCTAAGAGGAATGTTGGTTCCTCTGTTAAATGTTCTTGTTGTACAATATTCCGTTACTTCAGAGTTCTTACGTCAGTATTACTTGTACATTCTTGTGACTTAGATCACCACTGCATCACCAGCATAAGGCCTAACACATAAGACTCAGCCAGTAATTATTTATCGAATGAATAAATTAATTCATAGAGAAACATTTATTATAACATTCCCTTACATATCTTATTTTGCCACCAGCTGTTATTATCGGTGTACTGAACTAGATATGGGACTACGTTTTTGTAGACTTTACAGTTTAACTTACATCTTGATGATAGTCTTTAAATAATAGACACCAGGGGCCAGCCCAGTGGCATAGTGGTTAAGTTCACACACTCTGCTTCAGTGGCCCAGGTTTTGCAGGTTCAGATGCCAGGCATGGACCTAGTACTGCTCATCAAGCCATACTGTGGTGGCATCCCACATAAAAAATAGAGGAAGATTGGCACCGATTTTAGCTCAGCAACAATCTTCCTCAAGCAAAAAGAAGGAGATTGGCAACAGAAGTTATCTCAGGGGCAATCTTCCTCACAAAAAGATAAAATTAAATAAATAGCAAACACCAATGTATTCCCTCTGGCTTCACTCATGGCATTGTTAAAATGACGTCCAGAAATTAAAAACTGTGAAAGCGCATGTGAAGAGGATGAAATGACAAGCTACAGACTGGGAGAAAATATTTACAAACGATATATCTGACAAAGGACTATCTCTAGAATATATAAAGAAGTCTCAAAACTCAATAGTAAAAGAGAAAACAACAATCCAGTTAGAAAATGGGCAAAAGATATGAAGAGACATTTCACTGAAAATGGTATACAGATAACAAAGAAGCACAAGAAAAGATGTGCAATGTCATTAGCCACTAGGAAAATGCAAATTAATGCCACAACAAGATAGCACTATACATCTATGTGAATGGCTAAAATAAAAAATAGCTGACAAAACCAAATGTTGGCAAGGATATGGGGAAACTGGAGAAATGAGATTACTCATACATGTCTGGTGGGAATGTGAAATAGTAAGGCTACTCTGGAAAAGATTTTCTTTAAAAACTAAACATATAGCTACCATATAAGCCAGTAACTGGACTACGGGGCTTTTATCTCAGAGAGATATAAGCTCACCCTCACAAAAGACCTGTACACAAATGTTCATAGCAGCTTTATTTGTAATAGCCCAAACTAGAATCAGCCCAGCTGTCCTTCAATACATGAATGGCTATACAAACTACCACGCATACGTACTATGGAATACCACTCAGAAATGAAAAGGAGCAAATTGTTGATACACAATAATTGAGATGAATCTCCAGTCCCAAAAGTTCTCATTGCATTTATATAACATTTTTCAAATGACAACATTTTAGAAATGGATGATAGATTAACGTTTGTGAGGAGTTAGGGATGGGGCATGAGGAGGAAGGAGGAAAGAGGAAGGTGAGTACGGTTATAAAAGGGCAGCAAAAATCAATATCCTGAATGTGGTGGTTGATACACAAACCTACACAGGTGATGAAATCATATAGAAACTACATACACAAACATGAGTGCAAATAAAACTAAGGAAATCTAAATAAGGGGATTGTATCATTATCAATATCCTGATTGTGATACTCTACCGTAGTTTTACAAAATGTTACCACTGGGGGAAACTGGACAAGTGTACAGGGGATCTTTCTGTATTATTTCTTACAATTGCATGTGAATCTACATTTATCTCAATAAAAATTTCAACTAAAAATGATATTCATAGATTTTTATCATTTTATTTGTCTCATCCACAGATGAAAACTATGCACAATACATTGGTAGGCACTGGAGACCCAATGAATCCAAGGTAGGACATACCCCTAGCTGTTAGGAAGCAGCTATTTCTTGTGCAAGGATAGAGAGGGAACCAGCTTTCAGAAGCTGGTGCTGTGCCTAGTGGTTTGGACTCAAGGGAAGGTGGAGCTGGTACTGCCCCAGCGCTCTCTGTGGCTGATTTTATAGCCTTGTGACTTCAAATGTTGGGAAACGTAGTTCTAGGAGTTATGGTTGGGACAGGGCAGGACTTCCAATGTGAAAGGAAGTAGCAGCTGGAGGAACATACCAATCTGAGGTGAGATCCTGAGGGTGAGTGGTTCTCCGTGGACCTGTGTAACAGAGGAAGTGGGAGGGGAGAAGTTGTTGATTAATACACAAGACTTGATGGTAAGGTTGATGTAAATTTCATCTACTTCCATCTCCACTTTAAGGCAAAGTCTTATCTGCTGTGTGTATGTCTGTGTTTGTGTGTGTGTGTGCGTGAATTTGAAATTTACATAATAGTAATCTGTATCTATTTTGGCTTTGCTGTCTTAACATTTTCATAAAGTGATTGCAGCTGTTGACATTATAGTTCAGAATTTCCTCCCCTCAATTAAAAGCAGTATGGTGGGGCTTAATTATACTACGGAGAGTTTTAATAAGATATCACCAAAATTATCATGAGATCTCATTAGGTTTACCACAAAACTTTAAGTATCTGTGATAACACTTCTCAGGGGCTAGATTCTAGAATAATGCTCAAGGAAATTCTGAGATTTTACCAAATAGTAAACAGCAATGAAATAGCCACACTTAATTACTGGAATGATTGATATTTTCTTTCCAGATGTAGTTACATGAAGTGAAATTTGATGGTGTGTTCTTAAGAGAGGCAAAAAATAATGCTGCTGTAGAAGAGCTGAAAGCAAGGCAGAGACCATCCAAAATAATGGAGAGAAAGCATGCTAATTACCAACTCACTAACAGTGTCTCACTGATGTGCTCTCTGAGAGCTGCACCTTTTTTTCACAGAACATCTGTAGCCCTGTGGGTACGGACTGTCAAAATGAGGTTAAAGAAGTTGGCGATGGGCACACAATAATTGTGATGTCACATCCATAAATATTAAATAATAATAATAAAACAGTAAAGCAGTAGGGTGATATACACAGAGCCAGGATAAGATTTGATTTCTCAAGAGCCAAGTAAGAATCAGCTGGGAAAAACACCCAGCTCTAGAGAAAAATACAGTAATGAAAAGAGTGTACTGTTATTATACTGAGAGAAGCTTTGCAAGTCGCACCATACATTCACGGCCGAAGAATCAGGTCACTTCAGGAAAGAGGCATGTGATGAACCTTAGAGAACTTAAGTAGGAAATGGATTTAATAACTGTTGACTGTAACCCTGGTGGATGCTTCAGGCTCTCTCTCTGTGATGAACCAGCGCATATCCAGTAGTACATTCCGTCCCAAGAAGCCAACGGTCCATTACTAACCTACAGCACATGTTGCATGAAAACCTGCTTTTGTTTTCACCATGGAACCTCTGCCAGTTTCCTTTAATTAACCTGGATTATAGTGCTGATCTTAGAAGAAGAATCTAAGCAGTCAAAAGGCCAATGTTTCTCTTCAAAGATTATCCTCAATTCACAGATAGAAAAAGGGTCCTGCTAGATTTGTCAAACGGCCGGTTATCCAGTTAGACTTGTGGCTTTGTTACACTTTTGACATTTTTATGGCTCCGATCACATTTCCCTGGCTTGAAATTGACAATTTTAGGATGATTTTTTCCCTTTGTTTTTCCTTCCCTGTCTTTCACACCCATAACTTCATTTGAGTGTTTGCTTCATTTTTCTTGTATGAATCTAACCTGATGTGGATGTATCCGCAGAAGGGCTAAAGCTTAATAAAATTTCTGATTCTGTTTCTTGGGGGTGTTATCACTCATTGACAATTGTCATGGTCTTCTGCATCATTTGTGCTTTTTCTTTCTGAGAAATCATGTACGTGCACACCAATGTGAAGGTACAAGCTCACAGAGGAGGGCGTACAGATATGGGGGCTCACACACACACATAAGAACACAGATATTTAGGTTTTCTTCAGGAAAGAAGAAAAAAATACCGACAGTGTTTTTGCTCTTTAATTTGCCACTAATTTAGACACTCACTGTTATACTTATGGTCCTAGGGCTTGAAATAATAGTGAAGTACGTCTGTAGAACCTTTCTGAGATCATGATTCCATCATTTTACCCATAACCCAGGACTGTATTTTCTTTTCCAAGGTCCAGTAGTAACCTTCAGTTTTTGTGAGCTCTTGTGATTCTCAGTCTCAGTATCTCAGAGAATTCCAGATTACTATCATTAGGGAGCATCCCGGACTTTATCTAAAATAAGCTATTGCTCTATTTACATATTAGCATTAAAACTTCTTGGATTTTTGTCTTTGATATTGCTTAAATATTCATAAGATGCAAATGGCCCATATCACATACTTTCTTTAAAGCCGGTATTCATGGGGCAAGGATTTAGGAAAGGATGCAGAAAAAGGGAAGCTGGAAAGACCAAAGATAAATAGTAACAATTTTGCCAAGAATCAGCCCCATGCTTCATGTGAGTTGAAATACATTTACATTTGGCTTTTAATTTCTCCATCAGTTTGGACTGTGTTTTTTTGAAAATGAGATAATATATGTGAAAGTACCTAGCCGAATTCTTTGGACATGGCAGACACCCAATAAATATAAGTTTTTACTGCTATATTAAGCATCTTCTTGTCATGAGCAGAATTTACCAAGTTCGCAGAGAAAAGTTACAATTTAGTTGAGCGAATTAGAATAAAACACTTCAAGCTGAGAATACATACTTAATGCTACCATAAAAATTCTAAACCTCACCGTCATCCAAGAATATCAAAATCGTTGAAATCAATTTCTGAAAAATCTAAGAATTCCTATTTTCCATCTCTAACTCTCCCCAAGCTATCATTCCAAAAGAAGTCAGGCAAATTTCCAAGGCATTCCATTTTCATTTGTTCCACATTATCTTCTAGTTGAGAGTAATAATTGTTAAACCAATCCCATATATGGTAATCTCTTAATAAATGCATATAAATTTATAGGGAATCTTAGCAAAGTAAAGAGCAATTATGCTTGTCTGAAGGTAAAATTCCATTTTAAAATATACATGTGTAATATTTGGTGTTTGTATATACCATTCATTGGCTGCTGACAGACGTGGTGACAACCCTGTGTTTCTGGTGTCACCACTGGCAGAGTGGCAATAATCATCCATCTTTGAGGGGTGCTGTGTGGTGATTGTTTTGGATGCTGTTATGCAACAAGTGAGTGGCAAAATAAAATAAAAATGTAACCCAAGGCTCTCACTCCTAGCACATGCCAATTCATATGCTCTAACAGTCTGTTTAACAGTCAAAGCATCTACTAACGCTATAATAAAGTTATTTAACAACGTTATTGGGAGGTCTCGAATATTTTATTTATTATATCTTTGTATTTCTTATATTCCTTATGCCACATTAAAATTTTTTGTCGTGTTAAATCAAATCTCTGCCCTACTTAATTCTGGTGTGTTTTAAGTGCCTTCTTATAAGTCTGTCCCTGGATCTAGTTATGTGTATAAATTCAGCAACTGTTATACAGCATATTAAATACATGTAAAATATATAAAGAACTACATCACCAACTCATCATTTTTTTATCTTCCAAGATACTTTAAGGGAGTCATTTTTCATTCTGCATTGATTCATTCCACTTTCAGCCAAACCATTCTTAAGTGACCCATTATCTAGAGATTATGGGAAAGAACTAACCATTCTAATCACTATGGAAAGAAAAATAAGAGCGATATTTCCTAAATCTTACAAAGGTGCAAACAAAACTTTGAGGAAGTATTTTATACATTTCTTATGTGGCTTTTTTGTATGGCACTAATTGTATACACACAATAGATGCATCAGGTAAAAGATTTATTTTTTTAATTATGTAAATTGAGAACCCAATATGACAAATTATTTGTTCAAATAAATTAGTTCTGTGGCTAAGAAAAAAATCCCAACCCTCGATCCAGACACCCAGCTCCACTCATTACGGGAGACCATATAACTTCTAAGCATCCCCTGGAAGATTTAGGTCACAGGGTCAATCTCTGCCTTGTTCACAGTGATTTAAAGTCATTAGCAGCTAATGATTATTTGTGTTGAACAAGAGTCCAATCCTGCCACAAGCTGTCATAGTTGGTACTAATTAACAGCCTTGGTAGAAGCAGTAAGTTCAGAAATTGAATAATCCTACCAAGTGCTGTCTCTCTGGTAGGAAGTTGCCTTTCCCATCCCTACCTGTTCTAGGAAGGGAGCACTGATGTCTGCAAGATTGGCCACCATGAAGTTTCAACACATCTTCAGTTATTTTTACAAGACAAGGACAAATTTAAAAATACATGAGAGAAAGAAGAGCAAGGTTGTTGCTCCTAATATTCAAAAGTATGATTCAAGGGAATATTATCCAAGAATAATTGCAGGCTTGGTTTAATCAAAAGCAGATTAAACATGTCTCTGGAAGCACAGCTCTGATATCCAGTTATTAATAGTCAGTGCCAGCAATAATAATAATGTACCTTGATGTTTATAGTCAGGGCATGCCCTGTAGATAAATCAATAAGTAAAGATGAAAGCTCCTGTATAAATTAGATGTGTTAACATTTCCATGAAGAGTAAATAATTGATTCCTATGACTCTATAGAGAAAACAATTTACTTGAAGAACTTTATCTTATTCCAATTTATAACTCTTCTTGACATTTTGTTCTGATATTCAAAATCATGTCAGAGCAAATGAGCTATTATAGGAAGAGTTGTATTAATTTTGCCCGTTGATGTAAGCAAACATATTGCTTTTGATTTTTACGAATAGGTAATTTTGTTTTTCATAAATACATAATGAACTCTGGGGGGTTTTTTTTCCGTGAATGGAAAGGAGCTTTTGAATACATAAGATATAGCTACAAGGATGCCAATCTCTTTTTCTTTATATCTGTTCAGACAACACATTCCAAATGTTCTGAAGCCAATTTTTCTTTTTGTATGTAACAAAGTCTGTCACCAGCACAGCGTTGACAGGATTCACAACTGACCCCCTCTTTACATTATGAGTCTTCAACTTCAGCCCAGGCATCAATAAAAGTTCTGGTTAATAACTAAATAAATTATAGAATTTTTGTAGAAACATATTGTATTTAGCAGTAGTGAGTATCCTTTCTTGTCCTTGCAATTACACTGGTCTAACTGAACAGGTTGAGGGACAATACAGATAGCTACATCATTTTATACCTCTTCTTGGCTCAATCTTATGAAAGTGGAAATGGTACTTCCATTGTATTCTATCAAGGTGAGATGTGCTTATGAATCGACGACATTAAGCTTTTGGGGAGTGAGGAGGAATGGTACTTTTTAACAAGTCTTTCTCCATCTGGTCGCAATTAGTTCATGCAATCAAACGAAGAAAAGTTTTCTTGTAGCAAATTGTTTCAGGATGAATTCAAATTTGGTCATTTTAGATGTATTTCAAAAAGTTACATCAGAAAGGAGGTATGATTATATATATTATATAATTATATTATGTATTTAAATTTGAAATATAATTATATAATTGAAATTAGCTAAGAGAATAAATCTTAAATGTTCTCACAAAAAAAAAAGAGAGAGTGAGCATCCATCTAGTCAAATGATGCACTTGTCATAGTCTTAGTTTGTTCATAACTGAATATTCTTAACCGAATTTTTCTGATAAATAACTTGGTAAAAATAGAAGTTCTCTGAATTCAATACAAATACTGAAAGCAGCCAACCTATATTCTCCAATGAAGTTCAATTAGAGCGATAGTTTGATTTTTTTCAGTATATGTCTAGAAAAGGCACCCTTTTAGAAATGACTTCTGAATGGCACTGTCCACAGGCAGGAAAATAATATTTGGAAATTTAGACTTATGGATCTGTGATTTAGCCACTTATCAATTTAAAAAAACTTACATTGAATGCTTATTAGGTGCTAAGTACTGTGCTTAAGGACGGGAAGGAGCAAACAGAAAGACACAATATTCTAAGGAGATCAGTTTAGAGGAAGAGATGGTCAAATAGACCAGTAATTACCAGTCAGTGGGACTCTTGCTATGATAGAAATCTAAGTAATTAATCAAATGATATTTGCTACAACTGGAATTTACATTAAAGTGCCTTGCATAGGTATTTAATTTTAAATGGAGCACAGAGGAAAGCTTATTAGTTCTTAAATATTTAAAGTATTCTTTTCTGCTTCTTTTATTTCCTCATAAAACTACTAGTATACAGGTATTCATAGTTGTCTGCTGCACAAATTACTTTTTGGCCAACCTTTATATCTGCTAAATCCAATGAAACATCTATTACCTTGTATGTAGTGGGTACTTGGAGAGTGTGCTGCTATCCATGCAAGGTATGGCAGTGTTTAAAGCTCTCGGCCTCGTGGCCACCATAATTCTGAAGCCCTGAGAAAGACTAAATAGACAGAAATATCAATAAGATCAACCCCATCACAAAACAATACATAGAATTCACACAGAAACATACATTGTATCTCTCAAATGTGGATAGCACTCAATTCATAGAATTGTTTGGAGGATTAAAAGGCAATCCAGTGTTGCCTATAGAGTTGGTGCTCTGTAAATATTAAACAAATGAGTGAGAGTGAATGAATAAGATAATATATAGAAACCACTGTAAACTTTAAAGCACCGTCTATGCAAGCTGTTACTGTTTTGGATGATTGTTTTTCAGACTTAATAACTTCTAGATAGTTTTTACATCCTCAATCCTCTTTTTTTTTTAAGTTGTTATCTAATTACTTTCCTACACTATAAAAAGACAATATTCATTCTCTACATGGAAGTGAGAAACAAATGTCTTCATCTAACAAAGAAGTACTCCATATCTCCATCAATCTATCAGCGAAGTCTATTAATCTAAAGCAAAGTGACTCTCCCCAGAGGTTCCATTACAGTAAAATATGAAATAGAGGAGCACTACTAAAGGTTTTGGAAGAAAAATGAACAAATTCCTTAGGTTTCAAGTTACAAGTCGTATGTTACGGAAGATGAAGTTCAGGGTGTGGTAAAGAAATGGACGTACTTCATTCTTAGTATATAAATCAGGATTTATCAGGTATAGTTTATGAGTTAGAGATAACTGCCTATCCAACGCCTGAACTAATTTTCTATCCATTTTTTCTCTAACAGCACAAAGGCAATTGAGGGTGATATTCATAACTGCTCTCAAGAAGTGCTGAATCCAGACTAGAATCAGCACAGAAAACAACCAGGTCAGAATCAAAGGAATTAAAGAATCACCTTCTTAGGAATAGTGTACTATTTTTCAGCCAGAACCGGTCAGCTAGCAAGGCCCGTTATTGTTAGAGCTTATTTTGTTATCTCTAGCTACTTTTGAATATTCAGATATAAATGGTCCTATTCTTATTCTAATTTGGTGGTTAGTTTTATAAACACGCCAGAGGATTATTCGACTGGGCATCTTACCTAAGTGTAAAATAATGGTGCTATCCTGGCAAACACTTTATTAAGTGAAGGATGGATATTCTTTCATATGTTTTGAAGAGAACAAATACCTCTTTCCTCCCTTTGGAATTCTGTCTATGAGTCCTCATTATTTTAAGAAGTACTACACTCCAGTCTTTTTCAGAAATGTTACCATTTTACTTTGGTGTAAGATATTCCCTTCAGATCTCTGGAGTATAAAGAAGTACTCACTCAGAAACTTACAAATTCTGCCACCTTCACAAAGAGACTGAATCCCTTAGTATACAGTCTAAGTTTCTAATATCAGCAAAGGTCACTCAGAACTCTTTCTGAGTAACAAAGCAGCAGAGCTTGAAACAATGGAGTCAACAACATGACCAAAGCTACCATGAGTCCAGGAGAGCATGGTTTACAGGGTTCCATAGGAAATCAAAAAACCCCTTTAAATCTCAAAGTGCCAAGTCATATTCTAATGTCTAGTTTTCTTGTTGTCAATGCAGTCGAGTTGATTCGACTCCTAGCAACCTTGTGTACTATAGAGCAGAACACTGCCCTATCTTTTTGTGCTGTCCACTCACCTTCTGGCACTATATCAGACAATGTTCCACTGCTATTCATAGGGTTTTCATGGCCAATTTTTTCAGAAGTGAGTGGCCAGGTCCTTCTTCCTAGTCTGTCTTTGTGTACAAGCTCCTCTGAAACCTGTCCAACATGGGTGACCCTGCTGGGTTATCTGAAATACCAATGGCATAGTTTTCAGCATCACAGCAACATGCAGCCACTACAGATTGACAAATGACAGATATCAGGTGGTGTGCTTCCCTGACCAGGGAACAAGCTCAGGCTGTGGCATTGAGTGTGCTGAATCTTCACCAACAGACCACCAGGGCTGGCTGCACTGTCTAGTTGGTAATGAATAAAATACCTAGAGCCGTTGGTGTCAAGATGGTGGTGTAGGCAGACTCTGAACTCACCTCATCCCACAGAAACAACAAATTTAAAGCTATTCTTGGAAAAATTACCCCTAAGAGAGAACTGAAAACTGGATTAAAAAGTACCCCTGCAACAAAGGACAGTCCTGACTGAGGTGGAAGAGGCAGAAATTCTGTTGTAGGGAGAAAAAAAAGTCATCTTCATGAACCATGGAGCTTCACAGCTGGCCAGGAGCAATCCTAAGGTAAGCAACCTTCCCTGGAAGAGCGGGCAACCTAAGCAGGGGAGCATTACTACTATCGGTATCCTTCAGACTCAGCACAACTGAGATGAGTCTCATAATATCTGGCTTTGCTGGCTATTAACTACAACAGGGGATACTCTTAGACAAGCTATCAGACATAAGTGGGAAAAGGCCAGCTCTTAAATGGCCAACACACAAATGCACCCCTTTTGGAAACCAACCTAAAATCACCAGAAAGAAAGGTGCACAGTCATTTCTTGAAAAGAGACTCACCTGATAGGCTCTGGGCACATCTCAGTCAGAAGTGAGAACTCTCCAGGGACTGAGACATTGGTGGTAACCATTATTGTGACGTAGTACAGGCATGCTGACACAGACACAGGCAGATGCTATTGGAGTTCTTCTCCTGGCCTGTTAGACCAAAGTCTGCCCCACCCACTGGTGAGCCAGTTTAATCTAGGGCAGGCAGGGCAGGCAGCCAGCCCTAGGGATTGGCCACACCCAACAGCAAGCCCTCAGGCAATTTATGGGTCTACGTAGACTGGGTTCCTGGATCCTCTGCAAGCAGGAGAGTAGGTACACCTCTGTGGGGCAGAGTGTGTGTGAGGAGTGGGTGGAATGTGTGGGACATTGGTAGAGTGTGTGGGGGCCCCTGCAGTGGGGCAACTGGGTCTGCTGCAGGGGTTCAGCATGTGTGCATGGGCCAGGATTGTGTTGACAGTTTGTGTGGACCTGTGAGCCATGGGGCTTGTCAGCTGCAGAAGACTGGTGCTTCTCAAACAGCCACATAGGAGATCAGCCACACCTTCCGAAGCCTGAAACAATTGGGTGCTCCAATGCCTGGAGACAGCCCCACTCTGCTGCAATCCTGAGAGAGCTGAGAATAGACTTGAGGCCAGAAGGCTACAGCATTTGTAAGCCCAGAGCCTAGCAACCAACCACACTGGGGCCTTACTCAACAGAAAAACTGCAACAGGAATGTGCTATTAGACCTTGCAGCCAACTGTTCTGGGGCTCCCCAAACACAATAAAGTGACTGAAGGGTCCAGACTAAAAGGTCTCAGAGACATGCAGCTGAGAATTACAAGCAGTTGGCCAAGGGGACAGCCTATCCTCCCTGGGCACCTACAGCAAGAGCAATCCCGCCACAACAGAAGGACACATGTAGCCCACACAAGGGTAACTCCTGGAACATTTGGAAGTGGTGATGAGAGGGAAGCACAATGCTGGGCCTCATAAGGCATCTCTTACATAAGGCCACCTCTCCAAGATCAGGAGAAGTGGCTGACCCACTTAACACATAGATATAAGCACAGAGAAAGAGGCAAATGAGGAGACAAAGGAATATGTTCCAAGCAAGGGAAGAGGAAAAAAATCCCGAAAAAGAACTAAACGAAACAGAAATAAAGAATCTACTAGACAAATAGTTCAAACAAAAAGTCACAAGGACTGCTTGCTGATGTTTGGAGGAGAATGGATGAAGTCAGTGAGAAGTTCAACAAAGAACTGGAAAATATTTTTAAAAACCCACTCAGGAATGAAGAATACAACACTGGAAATGAAAAATTCACTAGAGGGACTCAAGAGCAGAGTAGATGATACAGAAGAACAGATCAGCCAGCTGGACAAAAGACTAGAGTAAATCACCCAAGCTGAACAGATAAAAGAATTTAAAAGAATGAGAACAGTCTAAGGGAACTCTGGGACAACATCAAGCACACTAACATTCGTATTATAAGTGTCCCAGAAGAAGAAGAGAGAGACAAAGGGGCAGAGAATCTATTTGAAGAAATACTAGCTGAAAACTTTTCTAACCTAAGGAAAGAAACAGACATCCAAGTACAGGAGGCACAGAGAGCAGCAAACAAGATAAACCCAAAGAGACCCACAGCAAGGCACATTATAATTAAAATGTCCAAAATTAAAGATAAAGAGCAAATCCTAAAAGTCACAAGAGAAAGGCAATAAGTGGCATACAAAGGGAATATCACCTGACTTCTCAGCAGAAACCTTACAGGATAGAAGGGAGTGGCATGATATATTTAAATGGCTGAAAGGAAAAAACCTACAGCCAAGAATACTCTACCCAGTAAGATTATCATTCAGAATGGAAGGAGAGATAGAGTTCCCAGACAAGCAAAAATTAAAGTAGTTTATCAGCAAGAAAATAGCCCTACAAAAAATTTTAAAGGGATTTATTTAAGTGGGAAGAGAAGACCACAAATAGGGATGAGAAAATTATCACCAAAAAAGGCAATAAAATCACTGGTAAAGATTCAAATAGAGTAAAGGTAGCAGATCAACCATCTATGAAGACAATATGAAGGTCAAAAGACAAAAGTACAATAATTGCCTATTTCAGTGTTAAGAGGGTAATGAATACACACACCAAAAAAAGAGGTTAGATATGATGTCGAAAACATAAAGTGTGAGATGAGGGGAGGGAAACAGTAGAGCTTTAAGAAAGAGGTCAAACTAAAGACACCATCAACAAAATATAGATTGCTATATATGTAGGTTATTATATATAAACCTCATGGTAATTGCAAACCAGAAACCTATAAAAAAAATAATTAAAAGACAGGAAAACATATGTAATACTAAAGAAAGCCATCAGACCACAAGGGAAGAGGGCAAGAGAAGAAGACAAGAACAGAGAAGAACTACTAAAATACCCAGAAAAAAAATGGCAAATTGGAAATAAGTACATACATATCAACAGCTACTTTAAATGTCAACAGACTAAATGCTCGAATCAAAAGGCATACGGTGGCTAATTGGATAAATAAAAAGATCCATATATATACTGCATACAAGAGACACACGTAGACCTAAAGACGCTCACAAACTGAAAGTGAAGGGATGGAAAAAGATCCTTCATGCAAGTGACAAAGAAAGGAGCTGAGATAGTAATACTGATATCAGATAAGATAGACCTAAAACAAAAACTGTAGCAAGAGACAAAGAAGGGTACTACATAATGATAAAGGTAAGAATCCAACAAGGGGATATAACACTTATAAATATCTACGCACTCAGCATAGGAGCATCTAAATATACAAAGCAATTATTAACAAACATAAAAGGAGAAATAGACAATAACACAATTGTGGTAGGGAACTTTAACACTACACTTACACCAATGGATGGGTCATCCAAACAGAAGATCAATAAGGAAACATTGGCCTTAACTGACACATTAGACCAGGCGGACTTAGTAGATATACACAGAACATTCTATTCAAAAACCACAGAATACACATTCTTTTCAAATGTAAATGGAACATTCTCCAGGATTGATGACATATTAGGCCACAAAAAAATTCTCAATAAATTTAAGAAGATGGAAATAATACCAAGCATCTTTTCTGACCACAAAGGTATGAAACTAGAAATCGACTACAGAAATAAAGTCAGAAAAGCCACAAATATGTGGAGATTAAACAAAATGCTACTGAACAATGATTGAGTCAATGAAGAAGTCAAAGGAGAAATTAAAAAATACCTGGAAAGAAGTGAAAATGAAAATAAAACATGCCAAATTCTATGGGATACAGCAAAAGCTGTTCTAAGAGAGAAGTCTATAGCAAAACAAGCCTACCTCAAAAATAAGAAAAAACTCAAAAAAAAAAGATCTAACAGTGCACGTAAAGGGACTGGAAAAAGAAGAACAAACAAAGCCCAAAATCAGCAAAAGGAAGGAAATAATAAAAACCAGAGCAGAAATAAATGAAATCAAGACCAAAAAACAATAGAAAAAAATCAATGAAAGCAAGAGCTGGTTCTTTGAAAAGATAAACAAAGTTGACAAATCTTTAGCTAGACATAGCAAGAAAAGAAAGAGAGAAGGCTCAAATAAACAAAATCAGAAATGAAAGAAGAGAAATTACAAGGGACGCCTCAGAAGTGTAAAAGATTATAAGAGAATATTACAATAAGCTATACGCCAACAAATTAGATAACCTAGAAGAAATGGATAAATTCTTAGAATCATACAACCTTCCAAAACTGAATCAAGAAGAAATAGAGGGTTTGAATAGACCAATAACCAGTAAGCAGATCAAACCAGTAATCAAAAGCCTCCCAAAAAGTAAAAGTACAGGACCAGATGGCCTCCCTGATGAATTCTACCAAAGATTCAAAGGAGACTTAATACTTGCCCTTTCCAAACTCTTCCAAAAGATTGAAGAGGAGGGGAGGCTTCCTAACTCATTCTATGAAGCTAACATTACCCTAATATCAAAACCAGACAAGAACAACACAAAAAAAAGAAAATTACAGGCCCATATCACTGGTGAACATCGATGCAAAAATCCTCAACAAAATACTAGCAAATTGAATACAACAATACATTGAAAAGATCATACACCATGATCAAGTGAGATTTATTCCAGGGATGCAGGGATGGCTCAACATCCATAAACCAATCAACATCATACACCACATTAACAAAATGAAGAATAAAAAATCACATGATCCTCTCAATAGATGCAGAGAAAGCATTTGACAAGATACAGCATCCATTTATGATAAAAACACTGAATAAAATGGGTAAGGAAGGAAAGTACCTCAACATAATACAGGCCATATATGACAAACCCACAGCTAATATCATTCTGAATAGAGAAAAATTGAAAGCTCTACTTCTAAGAACAGGAACCAGACAAGGATACCCACTTTCATGACTCATTTGATATAGTATTGGAAGTCTCAGTCAGAGCAACCAGGCAAGAAAAAGGAATAAAAGGGAATCAAATTGGAAAGAAAGAAGTGAAACTGTCACTATTTGCAGATGACATGATTTTACATATTGAAAACTCTAAAGAATCCACTAAAAAACTTTTAGAAATAATAAATGAATATGGTCAAGTCACAGGATACAAAATCAACATAAAAAATCAGTTGCATTTCTACACACTAACCATGAAGTAGCAGAAAGAGTAATTAAGAACACACTCCCATTTACAACTGCAACAAAAAGAATAAAATACCTAGGAATAAACTTAACCAAAGAGGTGAAAGAGCTGTACACTGAAAACTATAAAACGTTGAAAGAAATTGAAATCACAAAGAAAAGGAAAGATGTTCTGTGCTCTTGGATGGAAGAATTAATGTAGTTAAAATGTCCTCACTTCCTAAGGCAATCTACAGATTCATTGCAAGAGTTATGTAATGGTATGTTTATAGTTTCAAATATAAAAAATTATTTTAGCTAACTTTTTGTTATAAATTTCAAATTTTACTCTTTTTAAAGTACATAATATGTGTAATATTGAGGGTCAGCCCCCTCGCCAAGTGGTTAAGTTCTTCAGGGGCCCAGGTTTTGTCAGTTCAGATCCGGGTGCAGACCTACACACTGCTCATCAAGCCATGCTGTGGTGGCATCCCACATAGAAGAACCAGAAAGACTGACACCAAGGGTATACAACTACGTACTGGGGCTTTGGGGAGAAAAATAAAAAAGAGAAAGATTGGCAACAGATGTTAGCTCAGGGCCAATCTTCCTCACCAAAAAAGAAAATAAAAAGAATAAAAAATACTGAAGGTATAATATGTATAGTATTAATTCTCTGGAACATATTGAGCTTAGTTTTTGGATTAGTACCTGGTCAATTGTTGCAAATGTGTCATGTGTGCTCAAAAAAACACATTCTGCTTTGTTGAGTGAAAACCTATATGTGTATACAATCATATGTCACTTAACAATGGGGATATATTCCGAGAGATGTGTTGTTAGATGATTTTGTCATTGTGCAAACATCATAGAGTATACTTACACAAACCTGGATGGTACAGCATACTACACACCTAGGCTATATGGTAAAAATTTTATGGGACCACCATTGTATATGCAGTCCATCATTGACCAAAACATCAATATGTGGCACACAACTGTATATAAATTCACATATAATACAATCTTATTTACATGTAATACAATCCTCTTATTCCAAACATCTATACTGTTTTTCCTACTTTCTGAATTTATCAAACTCTCCACCTACAATTATTGACATAACCATGTTTTAATCCATCATTTTGGTGCTTTATATATTTTGAGACTATATTAACAGGTGCATATATTTTCATTTTATTTTACCTTCTTTTGGGGAAGGGTTGGATAATTCCTTTTCTAAAAAATTTTTTATGGCAGTAACATTGGTTTATAACATTATATAAATTTCAGGTGTACATCATTATATTTCAATTTCTGTGTAGACTACAACATATTCACCACCTAAAGACTAGTTACAATCCATCACCATAGACATGTGCTTAATTACCCCTTTCACCCTCCTCCCTCCCACCTTCCCCTCTGGTAACCACCAATCCAATCTCCGTATTGTGTGATTATTTGTTGTTGTTTTTACCTTCATTTTATGAGTGAGATTGTATGGTATTTGATTTTCTCCCTCTGACTTATTTCACATAGCATAATACCCTCAAGTTCCACCCATGTTGTCACAAATGGGCTGGTTTCATTGTTTTTTATGGCTGAGTAATATTCCACTATGTATATATACCACATCTTCTTTATCCGTTCATTCCTTGATGGGCATCTACATTGCTTCCAAGTCTTAGCTGTTGTGAATAATACTGCAATGAACATAGGGGTGCATGTATCTTTATGCATTTGTATTTTCATATTATTTGGATAAATACCCAGCTGTGGAACAGCTGGATCATACAGTAGTTCTATTCTTAATTTTTTGAGGAATCTATTTACTGTTTTCGACAGTGGCTGCACCAGTTTGCATTCCCACCAGCAGTGTATGAGAGTTCCTTTTTCTCCACATCCTCTCCAACACTCATTATTTCCTGTCTTGTTAATTATAGCCATTCTGACAGGAGTGAGGTGATATCTCATTGTAGTTTTGATTTGCATTTCCCCAATAGTTAGTAATGTTGAACATCTTTTCATGTGTTGGCCATCTGTATATCTTCTTTGGAGAAATGTCTGTTCAGATGTTTCATTGTTTTTTAATTGGATTGTTATTTTTTTGTTGTTGAGTCGTATGATTTCTTTGTATATTTTGGATATTAACCCATCATCAGATATATAGCTTGAAAATATCTTCTCCCAATTGTTCAGTTATCTTTTCGTTTTGTTGATGGTTTCATTTGCTGTGCAGAAGCTTTTTACTTTGATGTAGCCCCATTTGTTTATTTTTTCTCTTGCTTCCCTTGCCTGGTCAGATATAGTACTTGAAAATGTGCTGCTAAGACCAATGTCAAAGAGTGTACTGCTTATGTTTTCTTCTAGAAGTTTCATGGTTTCAGATCTTACATTCAAGTCTTTGCTCCATTTTGAGTTAATCCCTTTTGAGCATAAGATAATGGTCTACTTTCATGCTTTTGCACGCAACTGTCCAGTTTTCCCAACACCATTTATTGAAGAGATTTTCCTTTCTCTGCTGTATGCTCTTGGTTCCCTTGTCAAAAATTAGGTGTCCATAGATGTATGGGTTTATTTCTGGACTCTCAATTCTGCTCCTTTGATCTGTGTGTCTGTTTTTATGCCACTATCATGCTGTTTTGGTTACTATAGCTTTGTAGTATATTTTGAAATCAGGGAGTGTGATACCTCCAGCTTTGTTCTTTTTCCTCAGGATTCCTTTGGCTATTTGGAGTCTTTTGTTGCTCCATATAAGTTTTAGGATTCTTTGTTCTATTTCTGTGAAAAACGTCATTGGATTATTTTATCTTCTTTTACTTGCCTATAACATCCCTCTTATTTCCTTTTACATTTTAACCCTTAAATTATATTCACCATTTCTAAAATTGCCACCTTTCTTTTTATTTATATTTGCCTTTATATCTCTTCATATTAAAACTTTATGTACCCTATTATTTAAGTTTTTTTCTTTTTTTAGGCAATGTATTCCTACATCTTGATTTGTTTGATAAATTAATCTGAATCTTTATTTTTGAATGGCAATTTTAACCCCCGTACACTTATTGTAATTACTGTTACGTTAGGTCTTATTTGCACCATCCTATTTTATATTTTATTTTACAATAATTTTGTTTCATTTATCTTTTGTATTTTATTCCTTTCCATTGGCTAAATCAAATTTTCTTCTATTTTAATATTTTAACATCTTATTTTTTTTGTGGGGGGCACTCATTACATAAAACTCATGATGGTTTTTTCCCCCTAGTTCTGTGAAAGTTTATAAAACATCTCTATCTTGGCCATGAATAAGATAAAAAATTAAAGCTCATATCTCCCTCTGACCTATCCCCCATATCATACTCAATTCCCTACTAACAAATATTAGTTTATTTTGTTCCCAAACTTTTTATGTTATTTGCTATTGTCATTGAACATAATTGTGTTAAATATTACATAAGTTGATAAAATACAAACAAGAAAAGGAAAAACTTGTTCCTATGAAAATAAGATTGGGGTAAAAAACAGTAATCCTGAGCTTTTCAAAAACAATTCAGCCAAAGTAAGTATAGGCAATATAACTATTTTTAATAATGGGGAATTATCACAAAAATCTAGAAGGAGTCTCTTTTAAATTACATCTCAAATGTCTTACAATTTTAACTTCAATTTCAAGAATCAAAAATAGAAATGATAGATATGAATAGAAATGTGGTTTACACAATAAAGATAATAGAACTCTAATCTGGAGACGTATAGTCAAAGGAAAGGCCTTAGCCTTACATCAATAGATTGGTTAATAAATGTACCAGTGTATATTTTTAATTAATAATACATTTGAGATACACCAGTAAACTTTTATCATTCTTCTCCTTAGTCAATTTTTTAAAATTAGCTGAATAATTGTGATAGCCTTTCGTGTGGTTGCCATGCCCACAGGGTTGAGAGGCTGGTGAGGCAAGGAGGAAATGCTCACTAGCAGCCCAGTGCAGTCTGCACTGCTGCTCTTCAGCCAGCACTGCCCAGGCCCAAGCACTACCATCTCCATGTCTTCCCTATGCCTGGCTGGCCCAGTGACTCTCCTGGCCTACAATAAGAACAAGGCAGGAGAACGACTTGCACAGGGCAGCATAAAGAATAGGAAAAGGTAGATTCAGGGAGTTCTTTCTCAGCCAATCCTCTTCTACAGCCCTGATTTTCTCTCCCTCCAAGCCTGTATTTGCCACTTCTACACCAAGACCCAACTATCTTCTGTTTCCCCACCGGTTTCTCAATGTTTTTGTTTTAGTATCTGAGGACAGCTCTGAAATCCATAAATCTTTCTATACATTCTCTGGAATTTGGGGATTATTTTAGGGGAAGGATCCAAGAACCTGTGCTGGTTCACCTTCTTGCCTAACCATACAATTCTTGTTTAGTTTTTTTAAAAATTCTAGTTAAATAAGTAAATAAATAAATGATCCGCACCTACCAACTTTTTGACATTCATAGCTATTTTAGAAGTTTTCTGAGGATTAGAAAAGCTTGGCACCACATTGTACATAAATCATTAGATTGACCAGAAAGGATTTTTTTGGCTTTTTGAAAGAGACCCCCAGTGTTCCTACTGACCACTCCCATCCACCTGCCTCCTTCCCCAGCCCAGGGGACTCTGATCATTCTATCCCCTCTGTCTACACTCCTCGATAGCCCTCTATTGTACCAAATGTTGCCATGTGACTCTTCACCAATTTTGAACTTTTAAAATGAGTCCACTACAAGAAGGTCAAAGACTGAGGCCCAGGAAAAGATAGTTTTACAGAGAATTTTAGTATAGAAACAGGGTCTTTGTACTGCTGAACCATGAAGACAAATGTGGCAAGATATGGAGATATCGTTAATTTTTCTTCCCTGCAGGTAAAGCGCTTGCACCTAATGAAATGTTACTGAACTTGATACCTCTCTGCCTTGAAAACCTTTCTACCTTTATCAGCACTTCCTTCCAGTGAGATCAGATCTTCCAACAAACCAACTCTTTAAACGCTGAATTCACCGACATTATGTGACATAAATTATGAACATTGTCTCCTATGTTTATGTGGTATATGAAAACCTTTATAGTCACAAAAATTAACATACTGGAGCCAGGATATTTCAAAATAATCATATTACTATAGTCAATTGGGAAGAACTCAAAGTAGTAAAAAGGGAATCAATTTACTATGTTATATATGGTTTGTGAAAGTGCCAAGAAGTCAGATTCTCTTGTCCTGTTTCAAATAAATATTCAGGTTAAAATAAAATATAATAGGAATTCTAATTTGAACTTTCTCATATGGAACATCTGGGGCCTTCCGTCTCTATGGAAGCCAAATATTTCACAAGTAGCAGGACATCAATCAATGCTTGTTGAGAAAAACTGAATCTATTCACCCAGGAGATGAATTACTAGAAATGGGAGATTGGATGACCCTTGGCAATTTCATTTTTTTTTATATTCTTTAATTCACATACATTAAAACATTAGTCTCAGGCCACGTCAGAAGGTTTTTGGTTATTATTTGGTGGAGTCATGGGTAATTTTTCTTGAATGTGACCAAAAAAAAACATAGGAACAAGTGACTCCCACAAACTTCTGTGTGATATGATCCAGTGCGCAAGGAGAGTTTGTCCAACCCCAAACACACCCACAGCAAGACTAAAATCTTTCATTCACTTTTGTTCCTCTCTGAATTAAATCCAAATTCATAATCCTTTTACATTTATTTGAAAAACCTTTATGTATCTACCAAGTAGCAGACATTCTCTGATATTCTCATAATTAAGACATGAATATAATGCAATCAAAGGTGAATGCTCAGGATTAGTTAGGGAAAAATAAATATTTATCAGAGAGGCAACCTACTGTCCTAGTGCAGAGCCAGCCTCACTGTCAACTATAGGGAAACTCAAATCCTGATACATTTCTAAAGTCCCCAAGACCCTAGATAGCACAATGCAGAATTTCTGGGAGCATGCATTCTCCACAAGGCCCATTTTAATAGATTTATTCTACATCTAACAACTCTGAAGGTATGACTACAAAAATTTTCTTCTCCTAACATTCCATCAATTGTCTACAAAACTCCAGTGTCTTGGCCATAAATGATAAATGGCTTAATTCTAAAAATTCATTCTATACAGTCTTTCTAAAGGGTCTTCTATGTTTGTTTTTCAGGCTCATGCTTTATCTGATACTACTTGTCCTATAACCAAAGATAACTGAAAATCCAGGATATCATGACACACCCAGGAGCTCTTGACAATGACCCAATGTGTCCAAACACACAGACAAAAAACTAATCCAAAATGCTTTCATGCCTTCTACTATTAAATAGACCCCAACAGGTTCTTATCAATTTGTAGTGATTTCCAGAAAAGATCATTTCATCACCCCCCTGTTTCATGTAGCCTGAAAAGGTAACATTCCTAAACACATTGAAGTTAAATAATATTGCCTCAGGTGCTTCTCAACTTGCACGATCTCAACTTCCCCCATCCCATGCCCACCCCACCTATCCCACTAGTGAAGAGAACTGTCCGTGAAGGAAAACAAGCACCTAAAATCTTGGTCTGGCTTCGAATTTTGCTCTTGCACAAAAGCCAATTCTAGTGAGAAGAGAATCATGCATCATGAAATAGATACTTGGAGGGAGTTAGGTGACTGATCTTCTATTTAAGCCAGGTGTGACCTTGAGCCAGGTACTTAATCTCCTTTGGCCTCAGTTTCCTCATATGTAAATTGAAGGGTTAGAGTAAATGATCACTAAGTTCCATTCCAGCTCTACAATTCTAGGAATTTAAATAAGACACTGGTTATCTCTCTTATGAGATTCCCTGGCTATTAACACACTCATTTACTAAATGACATTTTAATTTCGGCCCCAAGTGTCAGAGATTTTTTACATGTTCAACAAATGGTGCCATTCACTAGCTAAATGCTTTAGGTTTGATCATAAATTGCCAGAAGTCAGTTATAGCCCTGAGCCTGTGATGAGAAGACTGGGGATTTATAATTGAAACAGACAGCAAGGCTTCTTGAGTGCCACTAGGGGAAAGGAATCTATTCCAAAATGAAACAGGCATTACTGGGTTTCTCAGAAAAATATCCCAAGTCACAGTGGCCAGCCTATTAGGAACTCTACTCACTCTTGCCAATTTTTCCAGTGACTGCTTTGTGTTATCATGGTCTAAAAAATAGGGCTGTATTTTCTTTCTTTTTTTTTTTTTTAACCAAGAGAAAACAAGATGCATTTGGTCATCAAAAGCAACCCTTTCAGAGAAGGCAATTTAGAATGTGGTGGAAAGCAAAGCATGCTTGTTAAAGCCACAGTTATTCCCTCACTTGCCAGTCTCCGTTATTTCAGAAACAGCTGCTCTGAAGGTTGGCTGAGGTCTTGTTTAGAGAATCAATTAGCCAAAGAACTTCGGGCCAGTGAAGAATGTCACTCAAGTATATAAAGATTTGGAAAACACTACTACTTTTGTGTTTCCTGCGAGAAAACATCCATGTTCTGCATCACTAAAGTATCATGTAACTTAACAAAGAAATGAATCAATCTAAAATGAGCTTCATGGATGATTTTCTTAGCAAAGGAGATGCTGACCACCAAAACTGGAGCCTAATGATGAGCAACAGTCCGCAGAATTACAGAAATGCATCATGATCATCAAGATGGGTTGCAGTTTTCTTTCTACTTTCTTTAAAAGAACGAAATGTTTAAAAACTCTAATGACAATATAGACCTTTTGATTCAACTAAGAAGTCTTCTGCAAGCAATGGAAATATTGAGTACACATATAATACAGGTATTCTTCAGAATGTCTCCTTGAAATGGTTAACTCATATAGAAAACATATATTTTACTTTGAGGGAAAGAACAAGCCTTGTTCCCATTTCAAAATACTTAATTCTACACCTTTATCATCATCATCACTTTTACTATCCTCCTTTTCTACAGGAAACCAATAAAATGTATTTAAACATGTGTGATATGATTACATTGGCAACTATGTGAAGAAAAGGTTGGAGATATTCACACGTGAATTACAGATGACAACTAAGAGGCTATTCCAGTAATCCGAGCAAAAATGACGAGACACTGAGTGGAGTTGTTTGTAGTAGGAGTAAGTCCCATAGGGTAATTACCAGTTATTTAAAACCACATTTTATTTCTACGTTGCCTAACTCCTTTTCTCAATAGGAACAACAGATGGCTCTAAATATATTTTATATGGTGGTAATTATTAAACAACTTTGGGATTATGCTTCTTGTGGTAACTAAAGCCATGTAACTGGGGAGATCCTCAAAAGGATAAACCTAGATAGAGAAGAGAAGGCAAGATAAGGTAAGAGAAGGAAGGAAAATGGAAAAGAAGCGAGGACAGGAAAGGAGGGAGGGGAGGGGAGAAGGGCGGAGAGGAAGAGAAAAGAAGAGAAAAGAGAAGGAAAGAGGCATAATCATTCAACAAACAACTAGAATACTTACAATTCTAGGTGATGGGGATTTATTAGAGGGAAAGAAAGAAAAGAAACTTCCCTGCCTTCTTAGAACTTTCATTCTGTATCTAAATAAACAAAATATATAGTACGCCACATGGTCATAAGTACTTTGGAAGAAATGAAGCAGGAAAATGAGATGGGGAATGTGGAGGTGGTTGTGATTTGAGATATGATAGAAAAGGAAAGTCTCTCTGAGAAGCTCTTCTGATGGAAGTGAGGGAGTGATATCTGGGGGGAGGGTGTTCCAAGCAGAGGAAACAGCAAGGGCAAAATCCTTGAGCACATGGCAGGAAGACCAGGATGACCAGAGGGAGAAAAGAATAGTAAGAAACAAGGTTGCCAGATGATATTGGCTCTGGCAGGCCAATATAAGGACCTTGGATTTGGATTTTGCTCTGAGAGTGTCAGAAAGCCAGTAGTAGGTTTTTAGGCAGAGATGTAACATCATCTGACTACTTTTTAACAGGATCACCCTGACTGTTGTATTGAGAACAGACTGTAAGAAGGCAAAAGTGAGGCAGACTGGCTACTGCTGGCAGACAGTTAGAACAATCTAAGTGAGAGACTAAGGTAGCAGTCAAACTAGTGAAATATGGCCACATTTTGAAAACGTTTTTAAGACAGAGCCACTAGGAATTGCTGATAGATTGGATGTAAAGTGTGAGAGAGAGGAGTTAAAGATGAGATTTGGGACCTGAGTCTGAAATAAGGAGGAATACTGGAGAAACAAGTTTGAAGTGAAGATCAGGGGATGTTTGGGAGAAGACAGAGTTCAATTTGAACGCACTAATGTTGATGTGCCTATTAGATATCCATTTAAAGTGTTGAATAGGCAGCTGGAACTGGGAATCTTGGAAGAGGTGAGTCTGAGATTATAAATTTGAGCCATCAACATACAAAAGGTAACTCAGGCCATAAGACCGGGGAGATGATCAAAAGGGTGAATGTAGACAGAGAAGAGAAGAAGCAAGAAGTGAGCCCTGAGGGGCCAGCCCAGTGGTGCAGTGGTTGAGTTCTCACGTCCTGCTTCAGTGGCCTGGGGTTCACTGGTTCGAATCCTGGGTGCGGACATGGCACCGCTTGTCAGGCCATGCTGTGGCAGTCATCCCACATATAAAGTAGAGGAAGATGGGCATAGATGTTAGCTCAGGGCCAGTCTTCCTCAGCAAAAAGAGGAGGATTGGTGGCAGATGTTAGTTCAGGGCTAATCTTCCTCAAGAAAAAGAAAGTGAGACCTGAGCACGTCAACATTAAAGCAGCTGAAAGATGAGGAGGAACAGGCATGAACTGCTGAGAAAGAGCAGGCCTGCTGGAGCATCCTGAAGAGTGTGTCCTAGAAGCTGAGCCAAGAACTTCAAAAAAGAGGGAGTGATCAGTTTTGTTGAATGGTAAGTCAAATCACATGAGGCCTGAAATGTGTGGTCCCCAGGGTTCAGTTTGGGTAGAGCAGATTTGGTGCAGGCAAAAAGAAGATGCGGGGGTGGGGGGGGGGGGGGGGGGCCGGAATTTTAGGGAGGATGGGAAAGAGAAATTAGATCCAAGTAGGATGGAGATGCTTTTCAAGGAGTTTTGCTATAAAGGTTGATGACTAAAGGGAGAAATGAGATGAAGAATTTTACAGGATTTTCTCACATCCTTGTTACAGTTCTTTCATGATCTTCTTTTTCTATAAGGAAACCAAACAGTCCCCTTGACTATTTCTGTTGATCTTCTGTTTCTCAAAATGAAATAACCAGAATAAAGTGCAGCATCCAGGTGTCGACATATCAGGGCTTTATTTAGATTTGTTCTGCTTATTCTTCCTTTGAAAGATTAGGCAATGGTCAGGAAACCTAAATCTCTTTTGGAGTCTAAACAATGTTCGTCCTCAAAATTGCATAATTTGCTTGAAATTTAATGGGTTAATACTAAAAACCAAATGATGATTGTTGTTTTTAACCTATGTAACAAATACTGACTGAGCACCTGCCCTAGGCACTGTGGGGCAACACAAAGCTTTATTGGGAAGATATCTTTCGCTTGAGAAGTCTGTGGTAGCGAAGACAAGACTACCTATATAACTGTGATATAAATACATTCATTTTGTCAACGTGGAAATCCTCAATGGTCAGGTTAATCTGATTTCGTTTTCATCACCACACTGAGACCTAGAATGACTGAGGTTTTTAACAAGGGCTTTCCAGTTCCCTGATCCTTTCCTCCTTTTTTCACACCAATAAATCAAATGCCATGACATTTTTTATAACCTAAGAGATTTGGGGAGTGGTGTATATTTAGATCTGAGTGATGACCTCCAAGGGAGCAATAGGACTGAGCGCTCGAGTTGACCAGGAGAGGGGATGCTATAACAGATGCCTGGGAGATTCTGGCCAGAGGAGACAGTGCTGAAGAGAGTGTACACAGGTACTTTGGAGTCCTTTCCTGGCTTCATTTCCTAAAGATCCATCTTTCTACAAACCTTTCTGGGTACAGGAGTCTTATTTCCCACCACTGAGGTGGAGTTTTTGTAAAGCAAGTTCTGAAGTTTTGAAAGGCAGCTTCTAATTTGCCAGTGAGGAATTGTGGGTTGACTGCATATGTGATACTGAGAAACAGCTGCAGAAGCCTGGGGGGGTTCACAAAGTCAGTAAAGTGCTACCAATAATAGATCTTGTAAATGTCAACAATAGGGACATTTTCTTATGGTGTATATCATAGAAAGTCCTTTTTCTGCAAAGAAACTGATCTACGTGTCTCTATGGAAAAGCTAGAATATTCAGGAAGGCCACTACACTACCCCTGGCTTGAAGTTTGAAATGAAACATAAGCTTCCATTTTACAAGAGTAATTGCTTTTAGAACTAATTACCAAATAAGTGGGGGCAGAAATCTGTCTACTAAATCCTCTGCTCCCCTGACGTAGGTTTTTTTTAACAATTAATTGCAGTAGAATTTATAATATATACTTTTAGAAAAACCTCTCTAGTGATTAAGACTTTAAGATAGCAAGGAAAATTCATCCCTTTACTCTAAATTTTAGTGAATCCTAACAAATAGCAATTTCTGAGTAATGAGAATGTCTCTTTGCCTCAAGACCTCATCCAAGGTCTCAGAATGACATTTATCACATTTACTTAACCCTACTTAAAATCTTATGCCTGGTAAACTAATCTATGCATTTAGAAGTCAGGGCACTAGTTTCCCTTGGCAGGGCGTGATGACAAGGAACACCAAGGCGACTTCCGGGGTTACATTTCTTGATCTGGGTATTGGTTACACACTTATGTTCAATTTGATGTGTTCCTCGTGTGTATAATATGTCAATAAAATGTTAAAAACCAACTATGTCAGATGCTTAAACTCTTCTGAAAATAAGTAGTGTTGTTGCAGTTTAAGTAAAAAGTCTTAGGCCAGTGAAATTTGTTCTTTGCATTTCACAGCGTAATTGAGGTGAAGAGTATATCAGTCAGGGTCCTACCAGAGAAAGAGACAGAACCAGTGGGACATATATATATGTTAAAAGATTTATTTCAGGGGATTGTCTTGTGACATTGTGGGGTCTGGTTGGGCAAAGTTCAAAACTCCTAGGGCAGGCTCCAAGCTGGAAGCCATCAGGCAGGAGCTAGCACAGCAGACCTCGCATGGAATTTCTTCTTCAGGGAAACCTCAGCTTTGCTCTTGGGCCTTTCAACCAAGTGGTTGAGCTCTACCCACCTTATCAAGGATCGTCTTCTTTTCTTAAAGTCAACTGATTGCAGATGTTAACCCTTCTATAAAATAACTTCACAGCAACACCTAGATTAATGTGTGATTGAAAATGTGAGTAATATAGCCTACTCAACTTGACACACAAAACTATCCATCAACATGCGTTATGTGAGAATTATAGGTTGCAGTTGAAACTCATTCTTCGTTTTGTCAAGGCTATGTTGTCTCATTGGAAGTTTTAAAAAGAGGAATATATAGGGGCTGGCCTGGTAGAGTAACGGTTAAGTTTGTGCGCCCTGCTTTGGCGGCCCAGGGTTCACAGGTTCAGATCCCAGGCATGGAGCTACATGCCATTCATCAAGCCATGCTGTGGCAGCATCCCACATTGAAAGTAAAGGAAGATTGGCGTGGATGTTCCAGGGACAATCTTCCTCGAGCAAAAAAAGAAAAAAGAGGAGTATATAAAATAACCAGTTGTGGATGAGAAGAAAGTTTTTCTGTAGGTTATGTGCACAAACTCAGTACTTTCAAAGCCTCCCCCAGCATGACCCTTGAGGAAGGAGTTCTTCATTCTTATTGTCTTCTCAGAAATGAATTACATTTAGAAAGGCTGAGGAAATCTGTTCAATCATTTGAAGCGATAATAACATTCCAACAAGCGAAAACGCGGGGTTTTTTTTTACCAGCATTGAAATTTGCCAGAATTTATGTGTATGCAAAAAATTAAAGGAGTTTGAATTTTAAAATTTCAAACTTGGCACATGTATTTCTCAAGTGGAGCATGTGGGTTTTGCAAGTTTGCGGGGGCAGGGGCGGGGAGAGAAGGGATTCATTTGGGAATGAATGTTACCAACAAGAAAGGAACTGAAGGTTCCAGTTAGGTCGCCAGTATTTTAGGGCTATGGCGATATACTCCTCCTCCTCTTGGGTTGCCAAGATTGATCCCAAGCACCAGGAAGGGGAGGCATCATCTGGTAGAGCCCATCAATGGTACATTCCTTCCCCAAATCCCTACAATGTCAAGGGCACCAGTCAAAGAGCCCGATCTTTTCCTTTTTACTGTTTATCAGTTTCATATTATAACAATCCCCTCTGAGCTGATAATAGTAACAATAGTTTATAATTACTGAGCACTTACAAGGCGTCAGGAACCTTTCTAAGTACTTTATAGATTCCTCATATAATGCTCTCAACAACTACAAGATAGGTACTATTATTCTCCCTACTTGATAATTAGGGAAACTGATGCACAGAGAAGGAAAATATGGTGTTTCAGTTACTAAGTAGCCAAGCTAGGATTCAAACCCAAGCAGCCTGACTGCAGAGACCAGCTCTGAACCACGAGACTAATTCCCCGGTATCGACAGGAATGCATTTGACACTCAGGAACAAGCTGGAAACCAATTCTCAAAACCATTCAACTGTTAACATATCTTCTATTTTTTTTTTACAACAGTTAAAATAGAATCTCTGAAAGATATTAACACACCCCAAAATTTAAATTGGCAATGGAACCCAGGGTGCTGAACGGACGCTCGCTAATAATATCTACCAATCAGATGTGGGGCCAACTTGTTTTGAATGTGTTGGGCTTTGTCTGACAAACACAATTTACAATGTTTAAGCCTTTCATTTGGACTTCCGCCCGAGGGGAGCTTACCTACAAGTGCAACTAGGTAAATAATTCTCAATTTCTTTATTCCAAAATACTTTGAGGCAAACAGGTAGGGTTGTTTTCCCTAATTCATTAATTTTTATTGGCTTATTAAAAAACTGTAGGATAAGATTCTGTGGAAAGGAATTCATAACTTGCTTTTGGTAAAATTCCATTTTCTCCAATATTTTGTCTCTAGACCAACAAAAAGAGCAATGATAATATCTTTTCAGAGGCAAAATTGGTGTGGATTTTTTTTCCTCTTAGCAGAACTTTAGACTCTGAAGAAGTATTTTGGTGTGCTTATTTAAAGAACAGCTAGATTTACTGCCAAATAGCTCTTCATGAAAGACATATGTAAATACAGCAGAGTAAACGAGATAATTCTATTTCATTTGAAAAACACTTTCTTAATTATGTGAACTTGTTTGAAAGAATATGAAATGCTCTGTATTTAGTTCTGTGAGAAGTTTGGCTGTGATATTTATGATGTAATCACAGCCAGGAGTTGAAAATTATATTAATATTGAATGCAAAACTGTTTTCTTTTCTCTCTTCTTGTATTTTTAATAAAGGAAAATGCTAATTAAAAAATTGATTGCAAAAAAAAATCCTCTCTGGCACTAAGTACTGCCATTTAGCTTTATTTTATTTGTACTGTGTCAGAATTTACATTTGCAATGTTCTAGTCTCCAAACTATTATCGTTTAAAAAATTGAATTAAATATATTCTTTTGTCAGAGGTGGCATTAAAATGTGCAAAAAGCTAGTCTTATTTACATCATAGGGTAGTCCACCAGAAAATTTTTGCCCCAATGCAGTTTCCAATAAATATCTAATATTTTGTTTCCCATCATTCCAGATATGAAACCAGCATATGGAAGCAATTTCATATCAGCTATCTAGTTCAAATCTTAAGCCTGTGAAATAATTTGAAAGATGATATTATCTATCTTTTACAAATGGAGAGCTGAGAAGCCAAATGACTAAGTGTCTTGCCCCAAATCCTACTGTTAATGAGTAAAATCCGTTCAAGGATATTAATTTCCTGTCTTCTAAAGCTGAGCTCCTTCTCACTCCCCCATGCTGCCAACTCAACTCTGGTTAAAACACTGATCTTGCTGCTTAATTTCTCCCCTTTCATTGGCCTTAACAACAAGATACCACAATCCAAATAGTTTAAATAGGCAGTATATGCACTAAAAATTTAGCTTATTTTATCCTTGGAAACATTTTGTTGTTATGCTAAAGTTAAAATGATCATGGCCTGTGTAAAAACTTGTCTATATGAAATCACTAATGAAATTCAAAAACTGAACTCATTATCACTCTGTATTGCACCCCCTACAAACCAGTTTATTTCAGTAAATGTCACACTCATTGATCCTATAATATGAACCAAATGCAGAAGAATCAACCTGGATTCCTCCCTTTCCCTTGCCTTCTATTCCAATCACAAAGTCTTTTTCATTTTGCCTCTGGGCTGCTACCTTTGTCTTGCCTGGACAATTGCAATAACTTCCTATGTACTCTAACCATCAGGAGTCTCGTCCTGCTCTGATCAAATAATTGCCAAAGAGGTCTTTCTGTCCCACCATGGCACACAGCTGCTTTAAACATTTCCGCATGTCCTTCAGGATAAAGTTAAACTCTTCAGGCTGGTGTATATAGCGATGAATCCCCTGACCTCCTCCCCAGCCTCATCTCCTCCCATCCTTTTCTACACACAGTCCATTCATAGTCTGCTTACAGTCCCAGGCCCACTATGGTCTCTTCCGCCCATTTGCCCATACGCATGTTCTCTCTTCTGAGAACACTGTCCCCACTCTCATGCCATATAAAGAGCTGCAAAGTTGCAAAAGTAACAGTTTGAATATTAATCAAAGTTCGCATCAACCTCCTTTCCTAGCACTCAAGAGAACCCCCCTCTTCTGCTTACTTCTGTCTCACACTAGTGCTTCCTGCTTTTCTTCTTTTTTTTTTTTTTT